>NC_030853.1:20260344-20266831 GCF_000208745.1 Theobroma cacao | reverse complement strand
TCACTGTAAACGAAATTTCATACTTTAATTATCTTTATTACTATATGAATAAATTTATTTTACTCTTACGCTACAAAAGTTATTTTAGGAAGACTTTGAAAATATTGTGTTTTAAGAAAATAAAATATTTTATTTAATATTTTTATTATATTCAAATAACTATAATTTTACTTTAAACGAATGTTTTAGACTTCAAAATTTAATTTAAATCATGAAATATGTGTTTCCACTTACATATTACATTTTTACGGATTTTGAAATTCTCAAAAAAAAAATGACAAAAATGCCATTGTGAGCTAGAAAATAGTATTTTATTGTTTTGAGTTGGAAACGACTTATGATTTCTTGAAATGCGAGATTTAATAACTGTCACTCATCGGGGGATGCGAAAGTTGATGCTAAGCCTTGCAGGGTTCCGATCGGCATTCGGGATAATGAGTGCTTATCGGGACGTCGAGGCGGTTGTCAACTGCCCGATGGGAGTTCCGGGTCGTGACAGAAATTGATTTACGCCAAAATGGTGTCTATAGGATCAAGTTTGTATGTCGTTAGCCCAGGTGTCTGAAACCAACAAGTAGCTAACCTAGCTTCAAAAAACCCATATACAAATGCCTAGAGCTCATTGACAATTAACCCAATTCATGAGGAAATGCTTGAAAAAAGGCCAAATGTTGAGTCTATGGTTGCAAGCCCACTTAATTGTTGAGATTCGACATTATGCTCAAACATAAAATTACAATCATGAAATTAAAAAATATAACACAGTGAAAAAATAAAATGTATATTTAATCAGAGAAATAGTCGAACCGTACATAATCAATGTTTGTGTTTATCATGTAATTTTTAAATAAATTATGAATATTTATAATTTTAAGAGTTACATACTTTACTCTAGATATCGTCATCAAAAGCCAATTAAGTTCAAAAGGCTTGTGATGAATCACGTAACTCGAAAAGAAAATAAACGGTCGTAAATCTTGCAATCGAAATATTTGCTTCTTTACTTTTAGGATTTGTCAAATCTTTAGTCACCCAAGTGTTTGATTTCTAATAGTAATCCACATAATGACCGAATTAGACCTTCTCAAATGTAGGATTTTACTTGTGTTAGTAAGTTTTGTTTTTAAAACAAAAAGACCAAAAATTCTTACCGAATCTTGTTTCTGTCAAACAAAGAAAACTATTTTTCTTTTCTTATTTTTATGAAATAGCTAAAGGCTTAGAGTTTTAGTTTGCTAACATAACATATTTGTACAGCCAAACTAAGTTGTAACCCTGCATATAGCAGTTGTATTTTAATTCAATTAAGTCCTTGTGAACTTAATTAATTTCTCACTTTATTTTGGTCTATTCCAATTAAGTCTAACTTAATTGATTATCTTTAGTTAATCTCAATCATGTCACTTAATATGTGTGACCTATTAGGCTTCTAGCATGTTGGCAATAAATATAAGTCATAATCAAATATCAATTTGATAATTGATTTATATTTATAGATCATGAGCAGCATCTATCAATACATCATGACCAACCAATTGTTAAAGAGTCAATTAAAGAATTTGACAAAGCCTTTTAGTGATAAGCCTTTTTGTGCAATACGATCATTTTATCGAATATCTTGGATATGTCATAAAGTATGACTCAGTGTCTACTTATAACATTCAATATTAGTTCTCATAATTCATGATTAACTTTATGAATTTAGGAAACCAACTTTTCTTTAATTCATCATGCTTTGCCCAAAGATTTTATACAAGTTAATCAAGAATTGAGAACAAGTGGGAAACATCCCCTCATATCACTTGGAGTGATGAATCCTCTCTTGACCACTCATTCACCTTTGCATGCTTCATGGCACACCCAAAAACACCATGTTTAGGCATTTGGTCATCTCCAGACCCGTAGAAGTGAAATCAAAGTATGTCATTTTTTATACAAGATGACTTAGTGTCTCAAGTCTAAGGACTAATTGCACAACTATCATATGAGAACATATTCCATAGACACTTGAGTAAAATACCAAATAGAGTTCTCATAGCAGGTTATGGTCAGTGAACTTATTCTTTAACAAGCACCCACATGTTATCCTCAAGTATCTCATATACTTCAATCTATAAGATCAATTGCTTACTTATCAAGTAATGAGGTTTAACATGTACCAGTCTTTGAGCATTGTCAATGTCTTGTCTTGACGATACAATGACTAGGAACAATTTTAGGAATATGGCTTTGATGCATAGTGATCTCATAATTGTAACAACTTTACAATTCTCTTCTAAGGCTTTTATATTCCATAGGCTTCATCCAATTAATACTTAATAATTTCTTATTATTACACTAATATGAAAGAAAACTTTTATCACATATTGTTATTCAACTAAGTATGCATTAAATGACAATATATCCTTTGATCAATCCAACTTACTCTAAGGCATATGCCAACATTAACTTGTCACCAGCTCACTCAGTGCCATAATCACAATCAGCCCCATAGTAAAAGCCTGCACCCCACCAACGTGCCCACAAGATATCCTTTTTGACCGCGACAATCATCTCTCAAAAGATTAAAAGCAAATTGAAGTTTTGGAACCAGCGGAGAACGACAATGCTAAGGTCCTCCAAGATGAGTTTTCCTTAGTTGATCAAATAAAAAAAAAAAAAAGGTTGCTACTAAAGCTGCAAGAAGGTTCAAAACATTGCGAAAGAAAAAAAATTAAAGGCCTTAGTCAGAAGGCTCTTCCTCCAAATCCCATAAGTCTAGCAACTGATGCCTCTCTCTCTAACAATGATATAATCCACCAGAGGAAAGCACTTAAGAAAGAAGCAAATGTCGTGTGGAGCATGGCCTTACATCTTAGGTTCATTCGAATAGTCCAAAAGAGTAAATCTTGAACAAGATTCAGAAAATGGAGAAACCTAAGACAAGAAGGCTGAGGTCTTAATTGACTATTCGGTAGCCCACCTAAAGCGCTGGTCGGGTTTATATCTTGTGGGGTGCCTTAATCACATGCCTCTTGCGGTATCTCCATGAATACAAAAGGTTTTGCTTTTACAACTCTTATACTCATATTATACGTTATGGTATTCACATAAATATGACTTTTGAATACAATGAATACATTAGATGAGAACAGGTTTGTAGCTACGATTATGGGTTATGAATTTTGTTGGTGATGCTTTGACTTTGATTATTTCTATATATGGGTTATGTGTGGCTATTATCTTATCTATTGCTGCACTCATTGGATGAAAGGGTTAATTGGGACTGCTTGCTGAAGTACCAAGGCTAATTGATTGCGTTGGTCCAATTGTTACTGCTTATGGTGATTACATTGAACAATTCAGCTCCCACGTTATTACCGTTAATCAACTCCTGCAGGGCTCACCCGTTAATCACGATGGGCATATTGTCTTTAGGCTTATTTAGGAAACAATGGATGATTATCTACGGTTCGAACCTTTGGTCATTCTGGCTTGCGAGGGATGTGAGAAAAGAACAGATGAACGAATTTGCTTATCACTTTATTTAATATATATTTGAGAGAAATGTGATTTAAACCCTATTCTTTTTATTTATCACTTTAGCCAGGAATAAATATTTTTAACAACAAAAGTGGCGATGGAGTGGAGGTTTTGTAGCCCTCCGAATGCGAGCATCATACGGGCCCCTCTTCATACCCGCATTAATGGCCCCTAACAATCTTCGAGTGGAAGGAAATTCAAAGTTTGCTGGCTCAACAAAGGGCAAAGCCGGCCCAACTGATTTTGGTGGTGTCGTTAGGGGCTCGAAGGGATGTGTTCCAAGCATATTTTTTGGCCCTTTTGATGTACAAGAATGAACTATGTTGAGGTCATGACTAACGAAATGCCTTACGTCTCCATGCTACCCCACCTTTTGTAGGCAGGGGTGGAGCCTCCTTGACCTACTAAAAGTTTAAAATTTTTTTATATGTTATATAAGTTTTTTTAATTTTTTTTATAAATTTTTTAATAATTCTTTTAAAATAAAATTTTTATTTAATAATTAATATAAATAAAAAATAATAAAATAATTTCGTATGTTTGACTCAATTTTAATTTTTTTAATTTTTTAATTTATATTATTATTATTATTTATTTTTATTCTATTTACTCACACGTTTTAAATTTCTATAGATTTTTTTTTATAAATTTCTATAAACTATCAATTATATTCTTTTTCTTTCTTTCTTACTATATCGTATGTGGATTTTATCTTTTACTTGTCATATTTTTCTTTTTCTATTATGTGGCTTTTATTTTATATGATTTTAATCTTTAAAAATTAATAAATTATTATGTAATTCTCAAATATAAGTTACAGTGTTACACTGTTAATTAGAATTTTATCAATATATTATTTTTTATTCAAAATAACCAATGCATTCTACCATGTAGATGCAAACTCTACGTAACAAGAATATACATACAAATTGATAGAATGAAATAATTGTATTTTTTTTAATACAATTTTGTTTATTATATATATTTTTAATGGTTCTCAAAATAATTTTATATTTAATAATTAGTTTTATTTCTCAAACTGTTTGATAAAATTAGAGTTATTATGGCTAGCATATTGTTAGTTAAGCCCAACAAATAAATTCTAAACTAATATGTTAAGTCTATCAAATTTTAAAAAAATAAAAAAAATTTACTAATCCAAACCCATTAAATTTTAATATAAATCTAAGCCTATGGTAACATATTATATCTTAACAGTCCAACCTAATAGCCTATCTTAACTTATTATATCTCAATAGTTTAATCCAATAACTCAATATATTAATTAGCAATTTAAGAAGCAAATAGAAAATAAGAGAAGAGCTAAATACACAAAGCAAAGAGGCAACTCACTTGAGTTTGAAAAATTAGTTTCTCTTTCAGAGATTTCTTTTATAGTTTTATTCAATCATATATATAAACAACACTATTATTACTGTTAATATGTATTTTTTTGTATGTCCAATTTTTTTAAAAATTTATTTAATTTTTTAGATGAGTGATAAATGAATTATATATAAAGTTTTCTTTAATTGTTTGTATCTTTCTATTTGGTCAACTTTTAAAAATGCTCTAGCTCCACCCGTGTTTATAGGTGTGTTCGTTATGCACACTCTCCCAAAAGAAAACTACAACAAATTTAATTTAAGACAACACATTTTTTAAATGTGTTATTAAAAATATTTTTAATAACACTTTTTTTATACTTGTTCGAACATTTTTATAGATTTGACTTCATCATATAAATTTTTAGATGCATTATAAATAAAATATAACTATAGAAATTATATACCCTAGTAAATTTTGTACTTTTTTATGTTACTAATAAATAGGGAAAAAATTAAATTAAAAGTTTAAGTAGCTATAATTTTAAAAAATTCACTATAAAGAAATATATGTTATCTAAAGAAATGTGATTAAAACTCAATTTTATTGTAATGAGAAATTCCTTTGAGGACCTACTTTAGACATTTAAGGTGCTTGTAGTCTTTTTTGAATAACTAATGGCTGATTCCTCACTTCTTCATCCAGTACCACTACAAAAAATCATTGTATTTCCAACGGAAAAAATTCTGTTGGAAATTTTCGTTGGAAATTTGCAACGGATTTCCAACGGAGTTTAATTAAAATTTTTAAATGCTTGTTCTGACGGATTTCCAATGGATTTATACTGGAAATTTTCCAACAAAATTTTCCATTGAAAATTTGACTTATACAACACACACATATTACTGTTTAATATTTCCAACGGATTTCCAAAGAAATTTTCCGTTGGAACTTTAAACTAAAAAAAAAACGTGTATAATCTTTACAGTTTCCAACGAAATTTTCAACGAAAATATTCGTTGAAAATCTGTTGGAAATTTCATCTTCAGGACAAACATGTTACTGTGTATTATTTCCAACGGATTTTTAACAAAAATTTCCATTGGAACCCTAAACTTTTCCTATGTTATCTTTATCTTTTCCAACGGAATTTTCCGTTGAAAATCCATTGGAACATTAAACTTTAAAAAAAGTGTTCAATCTTTTACAGTTTCCAATGAAAAATTCCGTTGGAAATCCGTTGGAACATATAAAGAGTCAATGATATATTGAAAAATATAACTTTTCAACGGAATTTCCAACAGAATTTTTCGTTGGAAAGTAACTTTTTAGTGCATCAAAGTGTTTATGACTTTTTAAACTTTCCAACGAAATTTTCTGTTGGAAAATTCCGTTGGAAATAATCATAATTTTTCCAATTATAAAATTTAAATTTTTAAAAAATTTTATTAATTATTTTTAAAGAATTAGATATTACTAAAAGCAAATACATAGTTATTGAAGTAAACTTTTGGGCTCTATTTAAATATGTTTTCCTTTGAGTAATTTTGAATAATTTTTTTAACTTTAATAAATCATACAATATTGATTAATAATACCAAATTAGGGTAATGTTATATTATTCCAAAATTGAAAAAAA
>NC_030853.1:20195198-20259486 GCF_000208745.1 Theobroma cacao | reverse complement strand
ATATACACTATAATACTTTTAATATATATTTATTTTTTATTTTATATTAATATTATGAAAATGATAATTTTAATACTTATAAAATTTATATAGCAAAATGTGTTTTTTGCACATTAATTCAAATATTAAATGTTTATGTAATAGTAATTGATGTTAAAAAAATTAAAAAATGAATAAAAAATAAAAACCCTACCCACCCCCCGACCCCTTTTTTTCCTTTCTTTCTTCTCTTCTAATTGGGTGCCGCTCCTTGCCTCCTTCAGTCGAGTCCTTTATCTGGTGTTCTTCCCCGACCCCAACTGTGGGCCTACCACGCCAAGCTCGTCAGCTGCTGACCTACCACGCCAAGCTCGGGTCCTTCATCGGTTGATCTGCCTTTTCTCTCCAACCGGGCAACCCTAGCGACGCCCTGCCGGTTGTGTCATTCCCCTTGGTTTGAGTGTGAGTTTTTAACATCAAACTCATTTTAGTTTGCCACTTGATGCCTTTTCTCTCCACTTGCCGACTGCATGTCTACCGCCTAGAGTTACTATTCTGAATTTGGTATTCATTACACTAAACTGGAAATTCCTATTTTATGGGTGTTTTTGAAAATCATTACTAAATTGATGTAATTATCATGACATATCTAGGAACAGAAAAATACAAAGTTCTGTTGTTGTATACCTTTTGAGTCACATCTATCTATCTCATTCCATGACTAATGCTATTGATTTGGTTGGTCCTAGGCGCTCTGCTTTGTTTTAGCAATTCAATGGCATTTTTGAGTTGCTGATTGAAGATGCTCTCTTAACTCACTAATTCTTCTATAAAAGTTTAAACTCAAGCATGTCAAGCAACATAATAGCTATTGGATCAGGTTTAATAGTTGTGAGATACTTACTAGGGAAACGAGCAAAGAAAGGTAATATTTCTTTGGACATATGGTTTAACTTCTCTGTTGCACGTAGGTTGAATCTCTTGACTAGGGCTAGACATTTTTTTATAGTTCGCCAGAAATCTGAAACATTTCCTAAAAATTTTAGATTAAGTAGTCTGTGGGGTTGTAATTGAGCAAATACTAATCATTTGTGGCTCCGTGATTGGGATAATTTCAAACTTAAATGAGTTTGATGTTAAAAACTCACACTTAAACAGAGAAGTGAGGTGCAAAACTAAGTTCATTCTTAATAATTGTTATGCAAACAAGATTTGATGCTTCAATTAGGGCTGTCTGTTACTGCAAAATTATACTAGTTTATTGAATGCTTCAGATAGTTTTTTGGAGTTGATGTGTTGCCATTGTTGTCTGTTAATATCTTAATGATATTAGTATTGTATGTTACTGAAAAATGATACCCTAAGAATTAATGGAACATGCCAATGTCGATGTTGTCATTAGTTTACGAGAGAGTTTTTCATTACCTCATATTGCAATTAGTACTTTCAGACTTGATTTTTGGTGATAATATTGTTGTCTAGTTCCCCAGATATTTGTTTTTAGTTATTTAATTTTAAGTTTAAGATTTTTGTTTTTGATTATTTAAATTTAAATTTTAATATTTTTGTAGAAGAAAATTTAATTAGTAGTTAATTTTATGAAATACGTAGAGAAATATTGTTGTATATGTATACAGATTCGGGTATACATTGAGAAATTGTATGAAGAAGATTTTAATAATTTTTTAATATAATCAGATTTTTAAACGGGTTAGGGTAATTATAGGGTAGTAAAAATGTAATAGGGTTAGGGTTAGGGTATTAATTTTAAAATTATACGGGTAGTTAATAGGGTTAGGGTTCGGGCTTAGGGAAATTACACGGTATATGACCCGTTGACATCCCTAACCCTAGGGGTTAATTTTGTATATCTTGTTTATTTGATGTTTATCAAGATTTGTTTATCAATTGATGATGTTATTGTGTTTTAATTATTTGATTTACGGTTACAAGCCTAAACGTTTCATTGCTTTAACTTCAGTCAAAGGCTAAGGTCGGCTCTAGAAGCATCAAACCAGTGTTCGGTCTGCTTCAAAATGAGATTGGATTTTGGTTTAATTTTGCAGGTGAGTAAGAGAAACACACAAGCAATTAAATGTTGGTATTTGAGAACTGACCACCCTTGTTAAACTTCAATTTTATAAATAATGATACTAGTTTTTCCAACAGATAATAGCACATATATTTTGACTCGTCGACAATACTCATGTTGTTCAATCTAATGCTATCCTAATAAATATAAACCATTTTCCTAGGTTTTTTGATAATTCATGTATGCAATAATTTTTACTATAAAGGCCATTTTGCATCTTACAATGTAATTTTGAATATATATATTATATATTATATATATATTATATATATATATAAATATAATACATATTGAAATGTAGGGTTTAACAAATTGTTTTGTTTCCATCAATACAAATTAGTCTTGATAATGATATTCTATGACACTTAGAATTATAGAGTGTCGGGAGATCGCTCTTGGATGTACCGTCAATTACAGAATGGATTCATTACAACTGAATTTGTAAATGGAGTTACTAAATTTATTAATTTTGCATGTTCGAAGACTACATTTATGTGGAAGAATAAAATTAGATGCCCTTGCACACGATGTAGTAACAACAAGTTCTTAGATAAAGATAAAGTCACAGAACACATCCTAAACCGTGGTTTTACTAGGGCTTACACAATTTGGAGTTTACATGGGGAAGATCTATGTTGGACAATCATCAAGAAGCAAATCTAGAGTCGAACCATCCCTTAGATTTGAGGGAGATGCTGTTTTTCGAGAACTTACATATGAAGATGAAATAGAAAATTCATATACTAGAATGGTTAGAGATGCTATGCGTCCCAAAGTTGCTTTCAACCANATGGGAATTACTCCTGATTATTATATTCTATGACACTTAGGATTACAGAATGTCGGGAGATCGTTCTTGGATGTACTGTCGATTACAGAATGGATTCATTACAACTGAATTTGTAAATGGAGTTACTGAATTTATTAATTTTGCATGTTCGAAGACTACATTTATGTGGAAGAATAAAATTAGATGCCCTTGCACACGATGTAGTAACAACAAGTTCTTAGATAAAGATAAAGTCACAGAACACATCCTAAACCGAGGTTTTACTGGGGCTTACACAATTTGGAGTTTACATAGGAAACATGATGTTGGACAATCATCAAGAAGCAAATCTAGAGTCGAACCATCCCTTAGATTTGAGGGAGATGCTGTTTTTCGAGAACTTACATATGAAGATGAAATAGAAAATTCATATACTAGAATGGTTAGGGATGCTATGTGTCCCGAAGTTGCTTTCAACCATGGTTCTGAAAATGAGTTGAGCTTTATGGAAGAAGATCCCAATCCAAATGCATCTTCTTTTTACTCTTTGTTAAGCAATGCAGAGGAACCTTTGTGGGTAGGTTGCACAAAGCACACAACGCTTTCAGTTGTGTCGCAACTTTTAAATGTTAAGGCTGAGTACAATTTGAGTGAATCATGTTTTGATCAACTGTTGGAAATAATAAAGAATATGTTGCCATCTGATGAGAATTTACCTATCGACTTTTATAGGATGAAGAAGAAGGGATGCTATGCATCCCGAAGTTGCTTTCAACCATGGTTTTGAAAATGAGTCGAGCTTTGCGGAAGAAGATCCCAATCCAAATGCATCTTCCTTTTACTCTTTGTTAAGCAATGCAGAGGAACCTTTATGGGTAGGTTGCACAAAGCACACAACGCTTTCAGTTGTGTCGCAACTTTTAAATGTTAAGGCGGAGTACAATTTGAGTGAATCATGTTTTGATCGACTGTTGGAGAAAATAAAGAATATGTTGCCATCTGATGAGAATTTACCTATCGACTTTTATAAAATGAAGAAGAAGGTAGCAAAGCTTGGTTTGGGATATATCAAAATTGATGCTTGCAAGAACAATTGCATGTTATTTTATGAGCGATTTGCTACATTTCAGCATTGTCAGGTATGTGGACATCCTCGGTATAAACAGAGGAATTTAAGTGTGAGAAGGCAGAAAAAAATTCCATACAAGATTTTGCGTTACTTGCCACTTATACCGAGGCTTCAAAGGCTTTATATGTCATGTAAAACTGCTGAACATATGACGTGGCATGCGCAACACCATAGTGATGATTGATTCCTTAGACACCCTGTTGATGGTGAGGCTTGGCAACACTTCAACCGCACACATGAATTCTTTGCAATGGAATCTCGAAATGTAAGACTCGGGTTATGTGCTGACGGTTTCAACCCTTTTGGATCCACTGCCAAGCCTTATTCTGTTTGGCCAGTAATGCTTTGTGTGTATAATTTACCCCCATGGATGTGTATGAAACAACAATATATATTTTTTAACATGGTTATTCCAGGTAAGAAAAGTCCAAGTCAAAATATAGATGTTTTCTTGAGGCCTTTGATAGATAAGTTGACTTTATTGTCGCAAGAAGGTGTTGTGACCTATGATGCATATAGGAAACAAAATTTTCATATGAGGGCAGCATTATTGTGGACAATTAATAATTTTCCTGCTTATGGTATGTTGTCAAGGTGGAGTACACATGGACGATTATCATGTCCATATTGCATGGAACATTCTAAATCTTTCATATTGGAACATGGTAGGAAACCTTGTTTCTTTGATTGTCATCAGTAATTTTTGCCAACTAATCATCCTTTTAGGAGCCAGAGAGACAAATTTATTAAAAAAAGAGTTGAACATGACTTACCATTTCCTCGATTATCAGGCGAAGAAATATTGACACGTTTGAATTCGCTTCCTCATCTCCCATTCGGAACAAAATGTGGTGAGCGAAAGAGTTCAGGATATGGTGTTTGTCATAATTGGGTGAAGAAGAGTATATTTTGGTCTCTACCTTATTGGCATACGCTTCTTATTCGTCACAATTTAGATGTTATGCATATTGAACGTAATTTTTTTGAGAATATACTTAACACAGTGATGGATGTTAAAGGAAGGACAAAGGACAACATAAAGGCACAACAAGATTTGAAGGTGTATTGCAAGCGGCAAGAATTTGAATTGGTGGAAAATAATGGAAAACTGTACAAGCCTAAGGCTGCGTACACATTAAATAAGGAGGAAATAAGAAATGTTTGTGCTTGGGTTAAACAACTGAGATTACCAGATGATTTTGCGTCGAACATTTCTCGGTGTGTTAATGAGATTGATGAAAAATTTTATGGGATGAAAAGTCATGATTGTCATGTTTTTATGCAATGATTGCTCCTAATTGTATTCTGTGATATGCTGCCTCAAACAATTTGGGATGCAATTACTGAGATATCTCAAATTTTTAGGGATTTGTGCACAACTGAAATACCTATTGATCATATGGAAACGTTGCAAGGAAAAATATGTGAAACTATATGCAAACTAGAGAAGATATATCCTCCGAGTTTCTTTGACTCTATGGAGCATTTGCCTATTCATTTACCTTACGAGGCCAAGGTTGGTGGACTTATCCAGTATCGATGGATGTATCCATTTGAGAGGTAAAATAATTGTTATTTGTTTTCATATATTTATTTTGAAGAGTTTAAAGTACATCATAAGATTGATGAATATTGTGGTTGTTAGGTTTTTGCAACAGTTGAAGAAGAAAGTAAAAAATCGTGCCTTTGTTGAAGGATCTATATGTGAGGCTTATGTTATCGAGGAAGTTTCCTTATTCTGCTCATGGTATTTTGAACTTGCTGTGCGAACAAGAGTAAATAGAGTGCCACGTAATGATGATGGGGGAGAGGTGGACTCTATGGGTCATCTTTCAATTTTCACTCACCCGAGGCGAGCTTTTGGTTCATGTGATAAATCTCGATTTTTAGATGAGGATGAGTTTTATGCTGCTGAGTTATATGTTTTAATGAATTGTGAAGAGATGCTCCCATATATAAAGTAAGTACCATTAGTTTTTTAACTTGTTAATACCCTATAATGAGGAAATAGACCAACGTATAATTGAAATCTCTTATGGTCCCGGATGTATGATAAGGTGTTACAGTGGATATTTTGTAAATGGTTTCAAGTTTCACACCTTAGATTACGGCCAAAATCGTAAGACAATGAATAGTGGGGTTTGCATAAAAGGGAGTTTTTACAATGATCATGAGCGTGACTTTTATGGCATCTTAGTGGATATAATCGAGTTGGAGTATTTTGGTATAGGAAATAAAGTTGTTCTATTCAAGTGTCATTGGTTTGATACTGAAAAAGGAATAAAGGTAGATCGATTACATGGTCTTGTTGATGTCAATTACAACTCAATACTGGCCAGTAATGAACCATTTGTTTTAGTTGCCCAAGCTCACCAAGTTTATTATAGTAGTTATCCATCAAGAAGAAGAGATTGACGTGATTGGTGGGCAGTATTTAAAACAAAAGCTAGGAGTAGATTTCAAATTCCTATTAGTGGTGATAGAGAAAATGAAAGTGATTTGAAAGAAGGAGTATACCAAGAAGATGTGTCCAATTCAATTACTAGTACTCAATTAGAGGAAGTTGATTTAATAGAGTTAGCGAGTGGTGATTATAAAGAGGTTAATCTATCGATTGAGGATGAAGAAGATGATATTGATAAAGATGAAGATGAAGAAGATGACATGGAAGGAGAAGATAATGAAAATGATGATGAAGATGAAGATGATGATGAAGATGAAGATGAAGATGATGATGAAGATGAAGATGAAGATGAAGATCATGTGGAGCACGACGATTGTGAAACTTATAATGATGATAGTGATAATAATGCAGAACATGAGTTTGATTATTAAGGAAGTGAATGATGACTGTAGGCACGTACGATATTGGTTTAATATTTTCTTTTTACGGTATTGTTGAACTTAAATTTTATAATATTAAAGTATTTTGACATGATGTAAAATTAGAACGTTTGAGTTAAAATCAAGATTTAAATGTTGAAATTAGTTAATATATAATTGCTGCTTTGCTTCTAATAATTAAGAATTATATGTGTCATTGTTGTGAATTGATGTCTTTTATTCTGTTATAATAATAATCATATTAATAATAATTACTAATGGGATTTTAATAATACAATATTACAGGAACGATGGTTAAAGGGAAGCAATCAAAACCGAGACCTAGGTCTTCATATGCATCGACAAGTATGGCTGTGCCTACAAGTTCCCAAGCGTGTGATGATATATCTATTCCACAACAGGTGCAGTAAGAGAATAATGATGCACCATTTGAGACACAGCTTTTGTACGATGCATTTGCAGAGCAAGTAGAAAATGAGACATCTACACATGATATTACAAGATCCCCATCTATTGATTTAGGTGGAAATGTAAATGAGGAATCGTCAAGATCAAGAGGTAGGGGACCCAGTGTAGGACTACAGACTCCTGTAGATCCATCGGACAGACTGCGTATAACTCCTATTGGGGATAGGTATGTTATCTTGTTAAACTTGTTATATTTTTCAACTCAATTTTTAATTTTTTTAATTTTGATATATATAATTATTTGAAATATTTTACAAGCACTTTTTTCGAGAGAGGGGTCACATCTACAATAACAAGGATCATCAAAAATCACTTTCATGGTCCATGGTTGACATGGAGGAAAGTCCATAATGATATCAAAGAGTTAATGTTTCGAAAATTTCAGGTATTATGTTTATTATATATTTATTAAGTGTTTTCTTTTCCATTAATTTGTATAACTTTATTAAATTATTGTATTACATTATGTTGTAGGAAAAGTGTGTTTGGTTTGCAGATAAAGATGTTTTAGTTCGACGCATATGGGAAAAAATTTGTTCCAATCGATTAAGAGACATGCTTTCAGAATAAAGGCATAAAGCAATGACTGAAGCCAAAACTAACAACATTACAGAATGCAGAGGTATGTCGAGGGAATGGATCACAAATGAAATATGGGACAAGTTGATCGATACAGTATGGGGTACAGAAGAGTGGCAAAACAAATCGCGAAAAGCAAGGCAAAATCGTTTAACGCCAAAAGAAGGAAGCATTCCAAAGCACACTGATGGTTCAATTCCTTTTGTGGTTCATGCAAAAAGGATGATATGAATTAATGTTACTCAGAATTAATATGTATGTTTTCCCATGAATTTCATTTAAATTGTTCAACCATAGTTGGATTTCGGTTTTGCTATACATGTTATATATATCAGGATATATATATATATATATATATCGATTATGATTGACTAAATATAATTGTTAATAAATTCAAGCAATTGAGCTGAAACGAGATGTTACTTTCTTGGAAGTTTTCAACCGTACTCATAAACGCTCAAGGAGTCATGGTGATTTTATTGATAACAAGTCCAAGTCTACGAGTGTAAGTAAAAATTTATTAATTTTGACTCTTTCTTCTAAGTTGGTGTTCTACTTCAATATTAATCATTAATGATGGTTTTTATGTAGGAAATGTATAATTCTGTACTATCGCAAAAGTATGGCGATGAGTCATCTTCTCAGCCAAAATTCGATCCACATGCTTGGACTGAAGCAATTGGAGGGAAGGAGACTATACGCACTCACGTGTATGGGTTTGGCACTCGTGTCCCTGCGACAGCTTTACTAACTGGAACACAATCCAATGTAGCAACATCTGAGTCTGCGTGTGGCGCAATCAACTCAAACTTTAACAGTCCCGCAAATGCATTGGAAGAAAAAGTGGAAAATCTTGCACAAAACTTGAATAAGATACATGAGGAAATATGTGGGGAAATACGTGAAGAAATGAGAAATGTGATGACGGAAGGCATGAGTGAATTTATGGCACGTATGGAAACCATGTTCATGAGTAATGCGCGTTCAACCTTGGCGATGCAGGACCTTCAAGACTTGACAAGTAAGAAAAAAAATTCCCTCACATGATGTATAATTTTCAGTGCAAACACTTTGATACTTTTTAAGGATGTTATGTTTAATATTCATATGTATCAAACTATTTTATATATTGTGTGTTAAGGATAATTTCTAATTAGATGTTAGGACATGAATCTCAATTTTGTAATGTGTTTTTCTTTTATATATTTTACAGTTGAATGAGGAATTAAATTTAGTATTGGAAATAAAAATGGTATTTTTTTCTGAAAATTTATTATAAAAATAATAAGTCAAAATATTTCCAACGGAAAATTCCATTGGAATTGCCTTTTCCAATGAAAATTTCCAACGGAATTTTTTTTCAACGGATTTCTAAAAAAAAGGGATAAAATTTCAAATTTTCAACGGATTTCCAATGGAATTTCTGTTGAAAATTTTCAACGGATTTCTAACGAAATTTTCTGTTGAAAATTTTTAACGGATTTCCAACGGAAAGTATTATCCACAAGGCTTGTATCGACGGAATTTCCAACGGACTTTTCCATTAGAAATCCGTTGAAAATAAACATTTCCAACAGAAATTTCCGTTGAAAGTAGCCAAAATTTTTGTAGTGTACACTAATGGAACCCACATTATTGCTTGAGTAAAAAAAAAAGGTTAGGTCTAAGATTTAAATCTATTTTGTTCTACAGAATTCTTCATTCATATGTACCAAAAGAGAAATTAATTATCAATAGAGAATTAGGCCTGTTTGAACAATTCAACAAGGGCTGTTAGATATGTGGACCTTTGAACTCAACAACTTTCCATGTTTATGTCCCTTTTCAACGATGATTTCAACGCATTAAAATATGATATAGTCGTACTCGAATGTTTAATTTATTGATTGGTACATGATTCATGTCTAAAAAGTAAAATTTAAATTCTTTTCCTTCAATTACAAAATACAAAAAAACCTCATCTATCTTGATCTAACAAATAACTAACAGTCAAAATCTGATTTTCAACAACATTTTGGATTAAAAATCATAAAATTTTCTTTCTCTTTGTCGTTTTTTTCTATTTCCTTAAATGCATAGTTGATAGGAACCCTTCATAAATGGATTTTCCTTCATGTCATTGTCAGCCGTTGTTCATATTTTAGTTTCATTTTGATCAAAATACCATTGTTGCTTTGGTAGATGATAAATCACATTCAAAGCATTCAAAATTAGTACAGAACTTAAGCATTTGCCTTTGTCTTGCATGGAACTATAGATAATGAGAATTTTACCAATAAGACGTTCTTTTATCATCTAAATCAATTATTTTCCAACAGCAGAGAGCCGGGGCATGCTTGGGGTAGTGGGTTTCCGTTGTTGATCTTTAGCTAACTTTTCCTACCTTTCAGAGGAGATGGTCGCGGGGTCATTGCTACTTGTTTTTAAGACAAACATGAATGCTTTTTTTTTTTCTTTAAAAGATTGCTACCTATCCATGGAGGATAGGATAAAGACAAACATGAATGGTTATTTTTATTTAAATTCAATATTTTATATTTATTATATGAAATGTGCAAAAGAGTTAAATACAGAAAAAGTGGATTCAAACTCTATTGTTGAAGTAGAGAAATTATACACTAACCAATGAACCAAATGTTCAACTACACCATATTATAATTTTTGTTTCTTCACTTAATTTAAATTCAAATCATTTACCGCATCACTTATTTTTAACAGTTAAATTATCAAATAAAGAGATAGTTAACTTACACATTATGCATTTTGCAATACTATTGTTTTTCGTTTTTGGTCTTTTATCTTTTTGCTACTCGATTATGAGCAACAAGATTTATAAGTATTACACTTGTGGCAGCTTTTATGTTTTTTTTTCTTCTTAAAAATTGTAACTGATAAATTCAAAATTGTGAATATTTTGGGACTTGGACCTAACAAATTCAAAGAATTTAGAGATTTGTTCAATCAAATAATTAAGAAAGTGATGAAAGGAAATAATTAGAGCATAAGCAATTAAAATAAAAAGCACATTCAACTTAATAGTAATTGCATATAACAATTATAAAAAAAATTGAAATCGAATTTGTAATGAATCAAAAGTATAACAGTGCCATATTTGGTTTGGCAATTTATGTGAGGGGCCGGCATTGAGGGAACATATTGGGCTCTTTAGTTGTTGCTTCTCTTCGAGTTCAAGTTAATGGGCCTCACCTGTTTTGGTCCTCAGTGGAAATCAAACTGAATAGGAAACTTCTCTCATAATAAATAATAATACAAAATTTAATGAAAGAAATAAAAAAAAACCCTAAATGGTTAGAAGGCTGATCTATTAGCATGTTTCTGACTATCAGAAAAAGGCATTGATAGTGAAATAAGAAAATGAATAAAAACAAAATTAGGAGACAAAAGAGGAGAAAGATAAAGAAATAATTATAAAATTTAATTAATTTTTTATTTAGGAAAAAATAAATAAATTCAGCCTAAAATATAAAAACCCTAAACCCTAAGATTAGGAGAATAAGAATGCTCAACTGATAAAGGCATGAAAAACGTACATGTCGTAAAAGAGAGAGTGAAAGTAGAAAGTGGAGCGCTCATCCATCCAGATCCAGTACAAAAAACAAGTTTTAGTTTCTCTATCAGCTGGGCCATGCGGAAAAGTGCTTTGCCCAACTGGATCCAAAGACTCGACAACACCAATCTGCTTACTACGTCCAATTCAAGGCATGTTGCGTTCAAATTTAATGGAATGATTCAAGCCAGCTAAGCTAAGAATCACGACGTGAGTCGTGACGGGACTGCTGCGTGAATCTCATTGTACGTTTGAAATAAATGCTCCTTCTTTATTTTGATCATTAACGTAATGTAATTCCAAACTTCTAACACAAGGATGTTGCAAGTTTGTTCACAGTTTCAAATCTCAACAATCGGCGTATGGATTAGCGTATTGGAAGTGGCACTCACATAAATGTGAAAGCAACTTATTTCTGAGCAAAGTTGAGACTATAGATTGGGATACCATATACATCGAGTGATTGAAGTAGTCAAATCAAGCCGACAGCAATGCTTAACTACATATATATCAAACAGCCGATCTAGTTTCCCTCCATTATTATTTTTAATACATGTTTGACTATCATTTTCATCTACGAGATTGATAATTTTATGATTGAAACTCACTGATAATCATGTTGTGCTTGAAACTTTCTTAAAACTAGGTCATGCTAAGTTTCCAACTCATTCATGTGAGTGGGAACGGGGTTGGTCAAGAGTCCTAAAAGTTGCTTGGTCCACGTGAACCATATCCGTAGAATGTTAGAGCGATATGACGCCCAACACTCACGGAATCCAATCGGGGTTTACGATAGTTCAAACCCAATGATGAGATTGCTTTTCAAATGACCAAAAAAATAACGATAATATGGGAATTGGCATTTAATATGACATAATTTTCTTTTTTTAACTAACTGAATAATATGATTCTTGGGTTCTAACCGATTTTTAGTTTTATAACATAACAAAATGAAAATTAAGCTAAGGCATATATGGGTAAGACATGCTCTTTCTCTCTGTCTGACAGTACTATTTTGTTAGATTTATTTCTCATTGTCTACATGATACGTGTCTAGTAAATAATGATTTTATAAATATATTTTGTCTGTGAATATCCCAAGAATTCAGATTTTTTTAGCATTTTTATTTATAATTATAAGCTAAAGATTCGTTTTGACAAGTATTATGGCTTGCTAGAATTTCCACTGAAGTTTTTATTGAGCAATATCGAGGCTATTTGGTCTATCGCTAGAAGGCATTTTGTGGTTGCTGTCTCTCCCTCCTGCAAGTAGTCAAATCAAGCCGTTAGCAGCAATGTGAAGGAGCTTGAATGTGGGTTGTACAAGTCTTCAATCAAAGCAAAAGTATTGCCATGAAAAGAGGTTGGTCGATATTGTCCTGAAAGAATTGCTTGGACGAGATCGTTAACAATCCGTACAATATTCAAAGGAATGGAATCTAATCATGGGTTTGATTGTTCAAACATGCAAACTAATTAGCAATGATTTATAAACTCATATTTTCTAATTAAGATGAAAACTCATTCTAATTAAGGTAATTAGTAATTGAAATGTACCAACCGACACATATTCTCATCATAAGACTAGAAAAGGATCCAAAACTAATCTAGTTTAACGTGTGAAACGTCTTAAGATAACAGAATAATATATGTATTTTCAATGTCCTTTATCGTGTTCATACATAACTTGTTTATAGTGTAAAATTTTTCAAATTTATACCTACCAGCTTGGAAACAAATCCCTACTAGGGTCATACATCGTTGTTTCATTAATTAAAGTTAATTTATAATTTAAAAGAAAAGGGATATATGATCCAGCAAGTGATATTTCATTTATTGTTTTGCATTAATTCAATGTCGTGATTAGTTCTAGGACAAAAAGTTAGAATTGTTTATTTTTTCTTTACAACAATGGTAAAGTTTGAATACAAATTTAATTAATATTTTTATCATATATTCATTTAAGTAAATATGATACTTTCATATTTATATTCACTTTTTTATTACAAATTAAAATTACATAAACATACTTGTAGCGTCTTTTATACAGTATATAAACCATCGATAGGAAAGCTATTCAAAGAGTTTATAGTTCTAGCTTGATTTTATTTTCACCTTTTCTCTTTCTTTTCATATAACTTTTTTTGATATATTTAATAATTTATATTACATAATAGCAGTCATTGATGGAGCCATTTTTGTCAGTGGGGGGCCAATTATGCTACAATTTTCCATAAAAAAATTATACTAAAACTTTATTTTTGTGTTAGGATGAATAATAAAAAAAGTACCATGTTGTTTAAGGCATAATAAATATGTCCCATGAAATTTAAAATCTGACAACATAACTATCTTGTATATTTTTCATAAAATTTTTTTGGCACCGTTAAAAATAAAATTATAACTAGAATATCTCTAATTTATTAAAATAATATTAATAATATAATAAAAACTAAAAAACTTAAACCTTTTTTTTTTAATTTAGTTTTTATTATTGCAAGAAGCCTTAAGTTAAATTAAAGCTTATTGGCTTATTAATTACACAAGGAACATAAGTGGACATATATAACCCCACAACACCTAAGAAAATCTAGACTCGGAGACGTCTAGCTATCTTAGACAAAAACATCAACATGTACACACCAGTTTGCAGCCAGCAGAACAGTACACACCAATTTCCGGCCAGCAGAGACATGTTGTCCCATCACTTGGCATTTTATGGGAACACTTCTAGAAGCTCCACTGTTCTTGGTACACTTTCATTTGCAAGCATGTCGGCGTCACAATTAGCGTCACATAGGAAATGGGTTATTTTTCATTGCCATGTATTGTATTTTTCGGTCAAAATATTTCAGCAGTTTTATATTGGTATACTACCTTTAATTTAGTTTTGTTATTCAAAATTAAAACAGTTTAATTTTTTAATTTTAAAAATTACTTTAATTTTATCTTTATTATTTTCTCTAAAATTATTATAAAATTTAATCTTTTTATTCAAAATTGCATCAATTTAATTTCTTGATTTATTTTCTCCTTTATTCAAAATCATAATAGTTTAATCTCTTGATTTTAAGAATTACATCAATTTTTTCCTTGTTGTTTTTTTCAAAATTATTATAAAATTTAATCCTTTTTATTCAAAATCACAACAATTTAATCTCTTGATTTGCTTTCTTTATTAAAAATCACAACAATTTTAATCTCTTGATTTTAAGAATTACTTCAATTTTATCGTCGTTGTTTTCTCCAAAATTATTGTGAAATTCAGTCTATCTATTCAAAATCGTAACAGTTTAATCCTTGATTTGTTTTTTCTTCTATTCAAAATCGCAGCAGTTTAATGTCTTGATTTTATAAATTACTTCAATTTTATCGTTTTCTCCAAAATTATTACGAAATTTAATCCTTCTATTTAAAATCATAACAATTTAAAATTCTTATGAAATTTAGTCTCTCTATTCAAAATCGTAACAGTTTAATCCCTTAATTTGTTTTCTTCAAAATAAATGGAACTTGTTGAGATTCCCTCATGCAAGTGTAACAAGCTCATTGGCACCAATTCTAAGTCCTTACTTTTGATTATATATTGTTTTTTTTTTCTTTTTTTCCCTCATATTATCACTTTTTTTTCTTTCTCTTTGTACCTTTTCCCTTAAAGACCAATGACCAACAACTGGCTCTTGGCAACCGTCGATCAACGATTTGGTGGGTGGTGGCAATGTCTAGTGACTGGCAGCCAATTCTGAAGGGAGAAGGTGAGAGGAGAGAGAAAAAAATAGAGAAAAAAAAAAGAATAAGAAAAAAACAAAAACAATATATAATCAAATATAAAAGTCTGGAGTTGGTGGCAAAGAGCTTCTTGGGCTTACACGAGGTTTTAGGTTCAAAATTTTTGTTTGCCTTCCTGATATACCATGTGGCATGACATGAATGTGTATTGAAGGAGAGTTTGACACACGGTGCTCTCCTTGACATACCACGTGGAACTATTGAGGTATTTTAATTGTATTTTTCAAACTCTTCGTATATAATAGTCATTTACTCATTCGCCAAGGGACCCCTTTTGAATTGTTTGTCTGTCTATATTACAGTATTTTTCAAATCACTTTTTATTCACAAATTAAATGATTGACACCATGTAGAATTTGTGAAAATTAGAAAAGCTTCTCTAGTTGCTAATATTTTTGCTAAATTAGAATTCCTTAAACCAATCGTCTTTGAGAACATAAATTTGATTAACCCATCATTACTTTGAAATATTCCTCTTATTCTGGCCTCATTTGAACTCGCAGTAGTTGCTCTATCCACACTAAATTTAAACCACTCTAATGATGAAGCCACCTACAGTAAATCCGATCTTACCGCTTTTATCTTTTTGTATAAGGTTATCGGTGTAAAGTAAAAAGTAAAGGAAGTAAATATAGGGTAATTAGGTTTCAGATTTTAAATCTTAGGAAGCAAATTTATTCTATTTCGAGCCATAAGGTATTTTTTTTATAATTTACCCTTTATGTTATCTATTTTTTTAATCTTTTTAAAACCAAAAACTGTTCTATTATTGTCTTTGCACTCAATGTATTTATTGTATTAAATGTTGTTATAACGTCTTCTATAAGTAAAATATTAGAAATAATTGTAGAAAAAAAAATTTAGGAAAATAAAAAGAAAGAAAAATTAAAGGTAAGAATTTTTTACATAAGAAACCGATTGTGGAAAAAAAAAAAAGGAGAATAGAATTGAAGGCAACCATTGAATCATAAGGCAAAGGAAAAAAGACTATAAAAATGAAGATAAGTGAACAAGGGAAGTCAAGTAACAATATTACAAAAGACTCATGAAATTTATCGGTGACCATGGCCCCTCCTAGTCCCTAGCTCGGTCTTTCATAGCGATTGCCTCTTTTTTTACATGTATAAATTTTATTTCAAAATTCAAAATTAATACTTCCAAATTAGGGAATCAAGTTCTACCCATGAAGATATGTATATGATGATGAAAATATTAGTGGAATAATTAAACAGAGCAAGGATCGGTTCAAGTTCATATGATGATAACCCGTATCACTAGTGGAGAAAGAGTGAAATTGCCATCAGATTTGCCTTTAGTTTTTAGCCTTTTTAGTTCATTCTTATCCTTACTTCAAAGGTTATCCAACCACGCACACCCAATCCTAAGACCCACAAGCTCTCACTTTTCATGGAAATGATGTGACGTTAATATGAAACCGACCCGCTGCTTTAGCTTAATGGCCAAATTTAACATCCAAATAAAAAAAAAAGTTCGTAATGATTTCAACGTTGGTTTGGCAAAATCAGTTACTTTTTTTTTTGGGTCTCAACTGGACAGAACTTTGTCGTAACAGAATTGAGTTTTCCCACTTAATTTCACAAAAGTCATCATGAAATTATATTTTGGAATCTTTATAGAATTTCCCCAATTTCACACCATCGCCTCCCCTCCGTCACACAGTAATTAAACAGTACCAAGTAGCATTAACACTGCTTTATCTATATATAAACTCCACGCCTTAAAAAATAACTCCACACCAACTTTAGGGGGGAAACCCACCAACGAAAAAAAAGGAATCTCTATAGGTCTGGTACAAAGAAATGGGGAACAGCATGGGAGGAAGAAAGAAGGCAAAGGTGATGAAAATTGATGGGGAAACGTTCAAGTTAAAGACTCCAGTTCGAGCTTGGGATGTAGTTAAGGACTATCCAGGGCATGTTTTATTGGATTCAGAGGCTGTAAAGCATTTTGGAATTCGTGCTAAGCCATTAGAGCCACAACAGGACCTGAAGCCTAAGAAAATTTATTTCCTGGTAGAGTTGCCAAAGTTTCCAGAAGAGAAGGCACCTAGGAGGGTACGGTCAGGAGGCATTCATATGAGTGCTAAGGACAGGTTAGAGTGCTTGATGTTGTCAAGGAGATCGGTTTCTGACCTTTCCATGGTTAGACCATCATCGAGTCTTGGGTCCGATGGGCTCGGACGGAGTTCAGGGGGGATGACAGTGAAAATGAGGCTGCCAAAGTCTCAAATGGCGAAGTTGGTGGAGGAAAGCAGAGATGGTGTAGAGGTGGCTGAAAAGATTCTTGATCTTTACGTGGAAAACGCCGGCGGCGGCGACACCGATAATCAAATGCACCTGGAAGCACCGTGGAAACCTGGCCTTGGTAGCATTGGGGAAAATTTTAAGGCCAAACGAGAGGTATGTTAATTTCCTTTAAAATTGATCATTTTTTTAATTTATCATAATTAATTAAAGTAATTTCAAAAACGAAGAAGATCCTGGAAAGTAGGGAAACTGTTCTGCACGAAAATGTTAAGCAGTGCTTATGTAAAGTATACTAAACCCCTGAATTTGGATGTTTTTCTGGCCCTACATGTTGCTGTTTTGAAAGGCAAAATTTATATTTTGGTGGGCTTAATTGCAGGAAAATCATTCCTTACAATAACTTAATTAACTTGTTTAGTGCAATGCATGCTATCAAGCAACTTTATTTTTTTTGTTTGCCACAAGATTGGTCAACTTTTGGGATCTGCGAAATATGCATAGCTTCAAATGTGTGATTTATTACTCTCCAATTCAGATAGTGTCACTTCACCAAAATCCAGAATATTATTCTCTAGGCAACAAGGAACAATTGGAGAATTAAACTAATCTGACATTTCTTATTGTCTGATGTATAAGCATTAACCAAAACCATTGTCTTCCATCATCATAAAGTATACATCACTAACTCACGAGGTCACAATTTGTCCCTCAAAACACTCATCATTTACTTGTATTTTTCCCCCTTGTTATACATATTTGAAGGTTTTGAGTGTTTTAAGTTAACTGCTTCTTCATGTTTGACCTTTTTGGATCAAATAAAGCTTAGTTTTTTTTATCATTATTTTTCCATATGATATCATGAAGAACTAAAATTTCAGATTGAAAACCTAAGTATATATAGAAGTTAAAAGTTTACAAAAACTTGTTTTTTAAATTTTAATTTTATATGATATAATCAAAGTTAATTTGATTTAACTGCATACATAAATGAACAATATAAAACGAAAATAGTTTTTTTTTTTAAATAAGCAAATTTATAGGAAAAAATGGCTTTGATGTTTGATAGAAAGAGAATAATTCTATTCCCCGTGATTTACGGCGATAATTGTATATATATAGATTTTATGGTTCTCTAAGTAGATAAGAGTAGATAAAGACAGTTCTGGTTATGAATTCTAGACTTAGACTTGGTTTCCATGGTTATCGAAAAAACAATGGTGATGCAGTTCCTAACTCAGCATCAGCCATTGGGAGCAAATTAGAAAGAAGCCAAATTTGACTTTTAAATCTGTTTTATATTATATTCCAAATCTCCATATCTTAAGTCAATCTTTTCATGCCTAGAGTGGTACGTTGAACATCAGGTCAAATTTTAGCACCAGTGCCTTTTCAGGAATGTATCAAGTTTTGGTCAGGCTGAATCATTCCACTATTCTTCTTCTTTTTTTATTCTTTTCCTGTTTTTCAAGAGATAAAAGAGACGCCCATGCATACTTTTTCTTTGCTAGTTCTTTTGAATTTCCCGTCATAACTTTTAGGCCTTGCTCGCGAGCTTAGTGTCCAACATTTCGTAATGACATTCAAAGATGGATTGAAATTAAATGGTTTGCAACAAAAGAAAAGGAATAGTATAAAATTTTGACTTTTTTTTTTTTGCTTTCAACTTATTCAATGATTTCTCAACGTTGATCCCCAAACAAAGAACTGGATGTTCTAGATTTAAAATGTCGAAGGGCTTAATAATAGTCTACAGATTTGAACTTTTCTAAACAATGGAAATTTCCTAATAATAACTCCTATGTAATGCATAATTAACTTCCATTTTGAAATTTTATTCTCACTATGCACAGCCTTAATTACATTTATTTTAAAGTTCTATTTTCGATTTTATCTCAAATGTGCAGAAGCGAGTGAGTTTTATTCCACAAGAAGAGGGAGAAATTCGTTTAGCCAACCAATTGTAGCACCAGAATTGGAGTAAGCATCAGGTCAAGTAACCCAGAGGCAGTTCAGCACCAAGACTAGCTATCACTTTTTGTTGGTGCCCTTGTAACCCATGTAAATCTGCCATGTTTTTATTTGAAAATATTTTTGTTGGTAGATGTTAGTGGTCTTCCTAAAGAGAAACCTGTAATCACTTAGACTATATATATGAAAAATTTATTGGATCTAATGTACATGATGTCGCTGCAAATTGCATCTAATATTTTCATCTTGTGGTATAATGTTTGTTTTTTTAGCAAAAATGTAAATTCGTAAGAAGCCAATTTGTCTGGTCTAAAAGTTTTTTGGACAAAAATAAATGAGAAATTAATTTTGAAATTCATCACTTTTTACGCATGTTATCATTATAAGTGTTGAATCACTTTAAATTATTATTTTTAGACTAAATAGTATAACTTATTATAGCAAGGAATTGAAAATGAGGCAAACCGCACGGACAACGAAGGTAAGAGTAAGTGAACTGAGTTATGGTCGAAGGACGACCAGGCAAAGCAATCGGTATCTCGATAGGCAATGGAAGAATACGCTTTACTCAGTTTACATTGGCCACATAAGTCCTCGAGTCACTTGGAGGCAACTTACTGATGATTTTCAAGAATTCAGGGTTGTGGTTGACACTTTCATCTAGAAACCACATTCTGCAAGTCGGCGTAGTAGGTTGATTTTTGGGTTTGTCAGATACTGTTCAATTGATGAAATGAGGAAAGCCCTTTTGTTTGGTTCCGAGAAGCTCCTTGATGGCCTTAAGATTGCTGTGAATAGAGCCATTCCAGCCATGCAGACTGAATGATCTAATTCAACCAAAAAGAGGCTAAAAATAAATGGTCATACAAGGATATTTTGATTCAGGGGAAAGGTGGTGTTGTTAACACCAGAACAGTTAAGCCACCAGTTGAGGTAGTGGACATCAATGCTGACATTCCGACATCTGATACTAAATGGTTAAGAAGGATTTCCATTGCTAAGTTGAAGGATACTTACCCCCTCAAAAACATCCAAACCAAGCTCTGTCAAGAGGGAATCCTTGTCACCATTCGGCACTTCGGGGTCTTTAAGGCACTGGTCACTTTCAAAGATGCGGAGGAAATGAAAAATATTCTAAAAGATTTTCCTGATCTTTTTGCTCATTAGTTTGAGTCCATTATTTCTTACCACGGTGTGGAAAAAAGAGGATTGAAACCTGTCGTAACGTGCGGGTTCGGCAACCCGACCGTCAGACGCGAGTGAAAACTCTAAAAATTAAAAGTCGCCACCAATCTTTTTTATTAGGTATGATTGGCCACCTATTGACTCGATTATAATCGATGAAACTTTAAATTAATTTTAAGCCCACCGAAAAGAACCTTAAACTGGTTTACGTTTTTCTAGATCTAAGTTCGGGAGTACGGTTACGCCCGAGGAAGGATTATCACTCTCGAGATGCCCGTTTCATGAACGGTACCATTTTTTAGATTATCCTATTAGGTTTTAATTTTTTTTAAGTTTACTATATTTCCTTAGTTATTATTCTCTTATTTTATCTCATATTTAATCTAAAATGGAATGTAAATGTGAGGAAAGATGAGATGCATGGCGTGAGATAAAAATATCGGACAAATAACCTTTTATCAAAGATATTCTCCTGGATCCGCCCATCATACTGGTGGGATCCGGGGTATTCTCTCACCTAGAGAATTATTCGAGAAATTCGCTTTCGCAAATTCGACGAATAAATCCCGTTATCGGGGTCATCGTACGTTTTCTTTTAAAATAATATTTTCGTGAATAATGAACCTAATACGAGCAAAAGCCTTTTATTAAAAATGTTTCTCGAGCCCTCCCATCATACTGGTGGGACCCGAGAACACTTTTTCACCTAGGAAACTTTTTGAGGAATACCCGTCTTCGCAAGATCCTCGGAGGATCCCATCATCGGGACTTAAACTCGAAAACAGAAATATTTATATGCAATGATATGCATGATGCAATATATATATATATATGTTATGCTAATGCAATTATCTATTTTTTCATTTATTATTATTTAATTGTTATTTTCATTTTATTTTATTTTTTTATTATCATATTTTTCTATTTTATTTTTAAATATTATTTTTTTCATACTTTACATTTTTTTAATTCTAAGTTACTCTTATATTTTCCTTTTGTTATTAGATAAATTGTTTATGATCCCATGTTATTTTAGTGAACAAAAATTTTATTTTTTATTTATTTATTTATATTTTTATATTTTTATTATTATTATATTTTTTCGTAAGCAATCTTTTATTCAAACCTAATGCCTAAAATCTTATTTTATATATCTATATTTAATTCTTTTTTTTTCCTTTCTTATCTTTGTCTTCACATTTTTTTTATAATATTTATTAATTCATAGTTTGTGCCACTTGATATTTAATGCTTAATTTTAAATTAGTTGTTGTTTTAGATTTTTTTTTATTTATTTAATGTCATGTACATTGTATTTTCACAAATTAATTATTTACTATATATTCGAATTATTATTATTTTTATCATCATTTTTTTATTGTTATTTATTATATTATTTTTATTGATGATTTTGTGTTGTTAAATTTTTTATTTTTATAAAAAATTTCGGGATCTCAAAATCGAGACCCTCCCATCGTACTGGTGGAGCCTTAATTTGGATTCTAAACCTAGGGCAAATCGACCCGGGATTGTGAATTCTCGCGTCCCGATCAATCATCCCATCATCAATACCGAATTAAATGATTATTTATCTATGGTCAATAGTATAATACCTTAAGGCTCAATTAAAACTATTAATATTTGTCCTAAAACACAGGATTTATTGTGGTGATAAAAATAATAATAATAATAATTAAACTTTTTATTACCTTCTACTATTATTGTTTTACATTTTTTGTCAATTTAAATCCTCTAAAGTGTTATCAAAAGGATTCTAAATATCATGCTCAAGATATTTAAATTTACTAAATATAAAGTTTAATCAAACAAAGAAGTGGGCTAGCCCACATGACAACCAATCCATCATCAATAAAAAAAAATAAGGCCCTTTACCTGATTAGGCTTGGCTAGCCCAAACTACTGCTGGATCTGCCCCCCCTCGGAGTGGAACTATTTGGGGTTTTGTGGTACAGCTCCCCCAAACAGTCGAACGACGTCGTTTGGGGATGAAAGGGGTGGCTTGACCAAAATCGAAACGGCACCGTTTTACAACTCCTTGAACCTCCTTTCTACTTCTTCACCTTTTTTTCCTTGTCTCTCCAATGGCCGGTTACTCTACCCCTCCCTAAAATTCTATTTTCTCTACTTTCTCACCAGTCCAATGTTAACAGCCGTACCTTCCTCTTTGCCTGCTATCTCACACGTCCGCCCACCGACGACGGGACCCAATGCTTCCCTGTTGTCGGATCTCTCTCTCTCCTTTGATCGGTAGCCTCAAAGCTCTATATCTTTCCCAAGAACAGTTGTTGATCAGCTCTTTATCTCTCTTTTTTTTTCTACCGTCGGTCACGTTTTCTTTTTCTTTTCTCTCTCTCTCTTCTCCCTTTGGTGCCGATCGGTACTCTCTCTCAAACCTTATTAGTCAGTGGCTTGGGAGCTTTTTTTCTCCCATTCCTTCCTTTCACCAGCCATCAGATCTGACTTCAAAACAACCACCGATCTGCTCTCTCTTCACCGCTGGTGGCTAAAAATCTGAGCTTCAAATCCCCCCACCGGCAGCACAAAACCCAGATCTTCCTTTTTTCGATGACCCAAAGCCAAAATCCTTCCCTAAAACCCCAAACCAACAAAATCTGAAAAAACTCCTATTTCTTTTTTATTTTTCTACATATTTTTGATTAATTTTTTACTGTGGATTTGTGGTTTTTTTTTTTGGGCTGCTAGAAGAGTAAAGGAAATTTTTGTTGCGGTATTTGGCTGCTAGAGGCTTGGATTTTTGCAAGTTACTAGGGTTTTTTAGGATTGCCGATTCCTTGATCCATTGCTACAGTGCCCCCTTTATACTAGGCTAAATGGGGCACGCTCCCACTACTCTGCCAGACGCGAATTTTTCCCGTCTGGCAGGGAGAGGGTGGTGGCTGGTAGGGTGAGTCCGCACCCTGCCAATCGTACCCTTTTTTTTAAAATTCTTTTTTTGTCATTTTCGTTTTTTGTTTATGATTTATTAATTAATAAAATTTTATTATGATTTTTTTATAATGTCTACAAAACCTGTTTGGTTGATTTTTTAAAATCTCCCGTTACATCTCTAGAGTGCAGCCACTTTTCATAAACTTGGAGGAATTTGAGGCTGAGTTATTAAAGTCAATAGCACAATGTGGTAGCGGTTTAATAGTGCAAGAGTGTTGATTTTGGTTGAGGAGGGAAGACACATTCTTAACTGGAAGGCTTTCTCCATTAATGGATGTTGAATGGTTTTGAGGCTCAAGGTTGACACCTAAGTTATGGACCCACTAGCTATTGAGGATCTGACAACTTCATGGCGTTAAATCGCTTTTGTGCCCACTTTTCTGGGCAACGTCGATGAAGATACTACGGCTTCAGTAATGATGGATCTAATGGTGCAAGAGATTTCAAAATTTGAACTTAGGAATGGCACAACAGGCCATAGTATGATGGATCAGGATTTAACCACCATCAAAGAAGTCGAGCCATTAGGAGCTGCTCGCTTGGCACCCAACACCACAATGGCTCCCACAAGTTGCTTGAGTCTTTACTCGGGCCTAAAATAAGGCCAGTTGTTAATGCCTATTCCTAAAGAGTTATCGATGGCTTGCTAGATGTAATTCAGTGCAACTTGAATCACTTAGGCCAAACTGATTTTCCTAAAACCCATAACAAAGAGGATAGAGGCAAGTTAAGGCTCTTGTTGTTTGAGCAAACGAGAGAAATTGGGGAAGAAACAAAGATGAGCATGGGAAGGGGTAACGTACTGATGGAAAGTTAAGAATTGCCTCATTGAAAGCTTAAACCACGTAGGTGATGGAGACCATCTAGCTACTTTTTATTCTGCTAGTTTTGAAGTCTTTTAAGAAGGTTATGTGTCCAAGAATGAGGTCTGCCACAAGAACAAGGATGTTATGGGTTGTAAGGCCAATGAAGCAAAGATTGAGCAAGTGGTACGTACTGTAGTTCCAAAATCCAATCAGACTATGGATAGCAGTGAGGGTGAATGCCCCTCGATCAAGCATGTTAGAAGGAGGATGCCAAGGCGTAGTATTGGTAGACGAATGACCAAGAAGTAGGCTATTACACCACACAAGAATCCAACTATCACACTAGAAGTGGATAATATACCTCTTTTCGGTAGGGACATTGTCAGGCATAATACCGCGATCATCAAAGAGGCAAAAGAGACCTTAGTCATGGGGAAAGAGTTTGGGTTGGTCTTTGACCAAAGCGACAATGATCTGATTAGTGTTTTTGTGGGTCTAGAAAAGAAGACCCGAGATGGTTTCAACATTTGGAATTCTTAACCAAGTATGAAGTTCTCTTGGTTTCTCTTATTTCCTTTGTTTATTGTTTTTCTGTAATGTCTACCTTTACTAGGAATATTCGTGGTCTTGGGAGACTTGAGAAATGCCAAGCTATAAAACGTCTATCAATTAGACATAAGCTGAAATTCATTCTGTTGCAAGAAACTAAGTTGTAGAATATTAGTGATAACATTGTTAGGGTTAGGGGACTTTAGGGGATAATCAATTGTAAGTGGCTTGCTATTGATTCTATTGGTTTGTTTGGGGGCTTGATCACTATTTGGTGTTAGAATCATTACACAGTCATGCATTTAATCACTGGCAAGCATTTTGTCCTCATTGTGGGTAGGATTTAGGGGTTTAGTGGAATGTATAGTATTGGAAATATCTACGTGCCTAGTGATGAGGGGGAAAAGGTAGCTTTTTGGGAAAATTTGCTTAAACATTTGAGAGCCTAGCACGTTATTTAGTGTATTGATGGGGATTTTAACGCCATTAGGATTAAGGAAAAAAGAACTGGCTGCTGTAGTATTGACAATTCGATGATCCGCTTCTGTGATTTTATTGGAAAGGCTGGTTTGATTGACATCTCCATGACAGGGGGAAATTTACCTAATGTAGCAATTAGGAAGACGCGACCTTCAATAGATTAGATCGTTTTTTAGTAGCAGTTGAGATCCTTAAGCTTTTCCCTAATCTTATTAAAAAATGCCTCCCTCCCTCTATATCGGATCACAATCCAATCATGGTTAGCCTGAAAAACTTCAATTTGGGCCTAAACCCTTCCGATTCTACAATCACTAGTTAGAGGAGAATAGTTTTAATACTATGTTAGCGATGGCTTTGAAAAAAATAAAGATGTCAACAATAGAAAGACAACCATATGGCATCATTTTCAAGGCATTAAGCCTTGTATTAAAAGTCTTAGCAAACTGTTATTGGGGACATTGATTGTAAGATAAGTAAACTTGAGTAAGACATTCAATCTCTAATTAATGAAGGCTAAATAAGTGGCTTTGATGATAAGAATAGAAATGTTGAGACATCTTAAAGGTGAGCTATAGAAATTACTTAGAGTGGATGAGCATGCTTGGCACCAAAAGTTACATGTTAAATGGTAATAAAGGGTGACCGTAATACTTGTTTTCTTTTCATTGCATTAGCTTAACAAGGCGAAAAGCTAGCTACATTAGTAAACTCTCATACCTTAGAAATGAAGCAGATAATCTTGATGAAAGTATGGAAATGGTGCTTAAGTACTTTGAGGGCATTTACAGGCGTAAGACCGATTTATTAGTTAAGGATTTGGATTGTGGGCTTAGGAAACTTTCTGATTAGTTGGCTGCAACTCTTGAACTCTCATTTTTCAAGTAGGAAATTTTGGATGTGATGCACAGTTGTGATGGAAATAAGGCACTAGGGCTTGATAACTTTAATTTCTCCTCCCTCAAACAGCAGTGAAGTGCTATCAAAGATGAGATCATGAAGTTTGATTGGGAATTTCAAACACTGGATCTTTAGAGAAAAGTCAACATTTCCTTCATTACACTTGTCCTTAAATGTGATTCCTTTATTTCTCCTACAAACTATTGGCCTATCAGTTTGATGGGTTGTTTTTGTAAAATCATTCCCAAAGCTCTTCCCTTACGACTATGGACTATTATCACTGAAGTTGTGGGTATTAACCAATTCGTTTTCATCCGAGGTAGGTAGCTCTTAGAATGTGCCTTTATAGCAAACAAAATGGTTGATTTGATGTGAAAGAGCAAAAGTGGGGGGCTCTTCCTTAAAGTTGATTTGGAAAAAGCCTTCGACAGTGTCTTTTAGGAATTCTTTGAACAAATGGAGTTCATGGATTATGGGTTGTATCTCAAAAGCCACCGTCTCTATCTTGATTAACAACTCTCTTACCAAGGAAATTATAATGCATCGAGGGCTTAGACAAGGGTGTTCTCTTTTCGCTTTTGTTTAACTTAGTCGTTGAAACCTTTAGTGCTTTGATGTGTAAGGCAATACGCAAACAACTTGTGAAGGGGATTACAATTGGCACCTCAAATATTATTGTTTCTCATCTCCATTACGCCAACGATACGATAATCTTGTGTGAGCCCAATCCTCAATCTCTTTTAAATACTAAAAGCTTGTTGCGTTGCATCTAGGTTACCTCGGGCTTAAAAATCAACTTCCAAAAAAGTCCACTATTTGGTGTTGGCATTGATCAAAACTTGGTAAATTCATTGTTGGTCCTAATGGAGTGCTAGAGGCGGGTGAATAGCACTACAAATTTTAAGCTTAGCCTTTTTTGAATGATATAGCTTTTAACGATTAGAGGAAAATGAATGTAAAGCTTGTAGTGGCTGAAGGACACCAAGTAAGGAAGGGTAAAGAGATATGGGCAATGCAAGACTATTTATAGTGGTTTGGTCTTCTTGACCTACATCCACTATCTTGTTCTCCCAATCAAGGATTTTTAACCTAACTTCACTATACTGATGGAATTAATAGCTTCCACCAAGCTTTTACAAGGTGAGCTCTCAACCCAAGCTCTAATCCCTTACAATAAGCTTTAGAGCACTTCCTACACTCTAATTTCTCAAGAAAAAGAAGAAAAAGAAGTATAGTTAAGTACCTTTACAAGTCTGGACAGATTACAATTAAGCTTAAACATTTTTTCCAAATTTGGAATGAAGAATGAGTGTTTTTGGTGAAAAATATTTTGCTTTTCGCTCAAAATGGCTCTCTTTGAATCTACTTTTTTTGACCATTTGAGCTTTCTTTTATACTTAAAGAGTCAGATTTTTCTGTTAGAGACAGTTTCTAGCTGTTAGAAACAACTTTGATGCACTTCTAGCATTCATTTTGTCCTCTAATGTTTAAATTAAAAAAAAGAGATAAACTTCGGTTAACTAGTTACAAGCAACTCCAACCAATTAAGAGTTCTTTGTCTTCAAGCTTCTCTTCTTTAGCAGACTTCCTTTAACTGGTTATGACAGGCTTTAACTGATTACAAACTTTCTGTTTTTATTTTTCTTTACACAATAGTGTTCCTTTAATTGGTTAACTCATCCCTTAACTGATTGAAGCTTTACTTCTTTCAACCATAATTGATTAAAATCAGCTTTAATCAACTAGAAAAGCTTCGAATTTTGAACTTCTCCACTTTGGCTCCTATCAATGGTCATCTATATTTTCTCACTTGTCTTTGGCACTTGAATATACTAGAACCTTGTGCTCTAACTGATTAACGAGACTTCTTAACCGATTAGCATATTTCTATTTTGCGTCAGTTTATCACACAACCATGTCTTAATTGATTAAGGTCTTTTATTAATCAATTTCTCAGGTTTTGCTTTTGTTCACTACTTGCTCTTTCCCTCTTTGACTGATTAACTTCGTATTAAGTTTAGCAAGCTTCTTGACTTGCGTTTAATGGATAACTTTGTTAGGGTTATTAAATTAAATCCTGCGCACTTAAACAACGAGATTAGACATTAATGAATGAGGAATATTTTGTTATCATCAAAAACATATAGAGTCAACATTCATGGGTTGATCTAATCCACTACAAAGTTGATAAATTACCTTCCACTTACTTGGAGCTCCCCTTTTGAGTAGCCTCAAGATCAGTAAGTATTTGTTAGCCAGTCCTCAAAAAATTAGAAAGAAACTTTCTTCATAAAAAGCAATATCTCTATCCATGAGGAGTTGCATCACTCTTCTAAAGTTAGTTTTGAGTAGTATGCCGCTATTCTATATGTCTTTATTCCAAATACCAACTAAAGTTAAACAATCCATTAAGAGGATACAGCGGAGATTCTTATAGAGTAGCCTTAATCTAATGCACAGATTACACTATATTAGTTGGTTTACAATATGCTACCCCGTGATCTTGATGGCCTCGGAATTGTGGAACTTGGTTTGAAAAATAAGGCCCTCTTAAATATGTGGTTGTTGTTGTAAAGGAATGAACTGAATAGTCTTTAAAGATGAATTGTGGATGCCAAATCTGGTCTTGACCAAAACAGTCTTACTCCAAGGCTTGGTAACCTTCTTAAAACCTTTGGAATATGGAGAAATATTACTTGACCACTCTTGGGGACATGTGACTTTAGTTCCTATGTGACTAAGGGCAGGAGGATATCATTTAGGAGCAACACCGGCATAAGCTTTTAGGAGGATGAATGGGTGGAGGGCATTATCCTCAAAAGTTCCTTTCTCAAAATCTATGCTCTAGCTACCAAAAAAGAGGGCTATATTGTTGATTTCAAGTAATGGGTCGACAGTCATTGGTCCTGGAAAAACCAATTTCAAAAAAATATGTTCGATTAGGAGTCTCAGCAGTGGGAGAGCTTCAATAGTATTCTCAACAATCAATTCTTTCACAATGACTTCTATGATAAGCTTATTTGGAAAAGAAGTCTCGGAGGTGACTATACACCCAAATCTTTCTGCTAAAGTGTGCTTCCTTCTTACTCTCCTGATAGTTGTCACTGAAAACTTATATGGATTTGTCTTGCCCCATTGAAGATCAAAGCTTTTTGCATGCAGATCCTTCATGGCAAATTGACCGTGAAACATACTCTTATGAGCAAAGGAATTATTAGTGATAGTGCGACTACATGCCTCTTCTATAGGCAGGAAATAGAAATGGTGTGTCACCTATTTTTTAATTGTGTTAAGACTTGGATTTTATGAAAACAATGTAGTGCTATGTGGAACTCTCACTTAGTAATGCATGATGACCCTTTAGTTTGTTTCTTGCCTTGGTTGAATGTGGCTGATACATTAAAAATGCTTAGTTTTGACAGTGGCATGGTATGCCATCATATGGACCATTTGAATGGGAAGAAATAAAGTTGTCTTTAACGGTAAACTATGGGATAGTGAGAAAATTCTGAAACTCACAAAAATTAAAGTAGCTTGCTGGATAAAAGCAAAGTGGCTAGAGATTAATGTCACAATTGTTGATCCTACTAGGCAGCCAAACAAAAGGCCTATCCCTTAAAAATCTCTAGCATCTAAGAAGAAAAAAATGTGGCTTAGGTCAGCTCGAAGGACCTCGAAGTTCAATATTGACAAGGCATCTAGAGGCTGCCCGATAGATTCAAGCATAGAGGGATTCTAAGAAATGAATGTGGAGACATTTTCATTCTCTTCTCCAAGTTTATTAGAGTCTTCGACTCTAACATAGTTGAGTTGCTTGCTGTCAAAGAAGCTGTGACCATCTTTGTAGTGTCCAAGTGGGTTTCTCACTCCCTTATCCTCGAATGTGATAACTATAATGTCGTTAAATGGATTTCCAATCCTCAGAAGGTTCCCTAGAGGGTGTGAAAAATCACCATGCAAACTTTTGCTATCCTCTGCAAAATCAATAGGTGGACCATTAAGCATATTTCCCGTTAAGCCAAGGAAGAATCTGATTCACTTGCAAAAAAAGGGTTCTCAGAACTTGTGATCTTTTCTAAGTTAATCACACAGAAGCTTGAACTCATTTTGCTTCAAGTTTTCTGGTTCTTTTTCTATTCTTCAATGCTAATGGTTACTTTTTATTCTCTTTTTTGTAATTTGTCCCTCTGATGCCTACTGCTTTTCGTTTTTATAGTTTTTATGGTTTACTGCTTCCTGTTAGGTGATAAGATTTCAAGATTATGGGTTGTCTAGAGTTTATATATAATGATGTTGAAGCAGGATGATCTGTTGCAGCCTTTTTTTTATTGGTTGCACATGAGTTTTTGTACCGGGATATATTTATCCCCTTCTTTTGTTAAGGTATATAATCATAAGTCATTGCTTCTAAAAAAAAAAAGAAAACTTAATATAGCAAGGATGACACTGTATTTAAATAAACATGGACTCAAGTGGGAGTTTTATGGAGAATAGGTTGGTGTGTGGATAGAGTTCGTATTATGACCAAATATTTTTTTCCTGATTTATTCGAGCAAGGTTGTATGGGGACACCAATTAATTGGTATGCAAGATGTGAATAATGGTTTGTTTCTCAAATAGCAACTAAGAGTGGTTTTAAGGGATTCGACACGTATCTAATGGAGGTGGGGTTGTGTTTTGAGTTGACTTGGAGGCTTATTATTAAGATAAGCTAAGAGGAATTTAATTGAGGACCGAATATGTTAGGATAGCTAGTGAGTTAAAAGTTTCCATTGAGCATGGACATGAATTTTTACTTGTCTAGTTAGGTGGGCTTAGGGAGAAGTTTGGTTCATAGGTTTACTTTGTACCCAATATCCCCAAATTGGTTCCATATGCCTTGGGATTTTAATTTTTATGTTTTATTTTCATTTTGTACTCATAAAAGCTCATAGTTTATTTTGATTATGGTAACTAGCAATAAAATTACATACCTTTATAAAAAATGATAACACTTCTATAAACCACACAATCTTTTAAAAATTAACAGGAATGGTTCAGTTTTGATGTACCAACTAATTAAAGCATTTAATTTCAAGAAAAAAAAATGCATGGCATCGTCTTTATTCCTTCAAATTTGTGATTGTGATCCATTAATTCAAGTTTAACCCTGCTTAATCTAACTTCAATCCTTGTGAGAATGCAAACGAATTATTATTTGAAAATTTAAGACCCATCCAAAATATAATAAGCAAACAATCAAAGACCAAGAACCAATTCGGTGTTAATAGATATTCAAACTTCAAAGATGTCATGACCTGAAACTCCCATCGAGCCTATGACAACCGCCGTGACGTCCCGATAGACATTCATTATCCGAAATGTCAATCGCAACCTCGCAAGGCTTAACATCAATTTTTCTCACTTCCCCTATGAGTATTAGTTACTAAAATCATGTTTTGAGAGATTATAAACTATTTTCAAATCAAAACAATAGAAAAATATTTTTTTTCTCACAGGGACATTTTGGTCATTTTTCCTCAAAAATTTCAAAATCCGTTAAAAATGTAGTATGCGAGTACAAAACACATAATTCATAATCAAAAATAAGTTTAAACATCTAAAACCTTCATTTAAAATGAAATCATGATTATTTAGATATAATAAAAAAATAAAAGAAATATTTAATAAAATATTCTATTTTCTTATAAAATAATATTTTTAGAGTTATACGTAAATAATTTTTTTGTAGCGTAAAAGCAAAATAGATTCATACATACGGTAATACAGTAAGCTAGAGTATTTAATTTAATTTACAATAACCAATGGGCCCTCGAATAACCAAAAGTAAGGAAGACTATAAACCTACAGTTTGAAGGATGCAAATCCAATGGTAGCCTCGATGAAATCCACTATCTACAACCTATTCTATGCCTGAAATGGGTGGAAAGGAGGGTGGTGAGATTATATAATCCCAGTGAGTAAACAAATACCATCTAAAATATCTAAAGCTGAGTAAATGGAGATAGATTAAAATAGATCATCATACTGTAATTTATCATCTTTCAACTCATTTTAACCAAATAAAATCAATTCATATAAATCGAGTAATCAACATGGCTTATGAATTTCTTAAAACTTTGGCTCGTGCCAAAATCATTCTCATACTCAGTTATCAGGGATACCTTCGCCGAAGGCTATCCCAACCGAGTCCGCCAAGGCTGTTAAAAAGTCATGTACGCATAAATCATGTTTTTATTTTGAAAATATAGTCGTTCCTTGGCATTGACTGAGTTCACCTTCACGTGGTGGTTTGGCGTGAAGTGAACTCTAAAGTTTTACCTCGGGAGTTACCCTACGCGCCTCTCCGACCGAGATACGTATATAACCGGATTTCGTGCCCCTCTAATAGGCTGGTCTACAGAACTTGCTCACTGCAGCAAGCTAAGCCCACCATACAATAAAATTTGGTATAGCATGACATGACAATTATTTTATTTTATAGCCTCTCAAGGCAAATCAACAGTTCATACATTTTCAGCGCATTTACCAATTCAACCATTCATGTCAATTCAAACCATGATTTATAACACAACAATTAGTCTCCAATTACTCAATTTTCAAAACCATCTTTCAATTTCAAGACAATTTTATAAAATCATTTCATTTAATCACATTTTGTTTGTAAAACCTAAAAATTAACCATTTAAACTCATTTTTCATAAAATCACAAAATTGGATAAAACCACTTTAGATAATTAAGACGATAGTAAGGTTACTCACTATTTCGGGAGTCGAATTTCAAGTACTCCGATTCTTGATCCTTGAGTACTATCTCTTTACTTTTGCCAGAATGCTCACCACCTAGACATAATGCACAATAAGTCATTTACTACATTTGTGCTAAATTGTTATAAAACCAATTTAGGCTCTATACTAATGCATGAAATGGGATGTAAATTGTTTGGATTATCATCTAAACACGGTGTTCTACACAAATTCAATTGTATACTTAAATAAAACGGTATTAGCCTAATTCGATCTGTCACTCGATTAATTGGTCAATATGTCCAATTCAACTCCAATTAACTCCATTTTTCTTCCAATTCTCCAAACCATCAAACACAAGTCAAATAGCATAAAATTTAGCAAAATCATTTTCACATTTTCTCTTGGGAATTTCGGCTATGGTGGGTGCATCAACACTATGATTTTTCCTACTTGATTTTCTCATTGTAATTCATCATTTCCTAACCAATTCACTTGAAATAAAATCAAAATCATCATCAATATTCCACATGGAGAATTCGGCCAATGATGGGTGATAGGAGAAAATGAATTTTTCTTGTTGGCTTTTCATGCTACACATCACTAACTAACTAAAAACACTAAAATATCTTAAAATCTAACCAAATCAAGCATCAAAACCTTTCTCTAAGTGTTCAGCCAGCAAGATACCCATCATGAAATCATGTGTTTCAACCATGAAAAATGTTAAAGAATGCATGGGAAAGGTAGATCACAAGTCAAAATCAAGAAATTTTACCTTTGATTGCTTGATTACTTGAAATCCATCAATTTTCTCTTGAATTTTCACCCTAGGGTTCTTGTTCTTTCTTTTCTTCCTTTGTTCTTCCTTTGGCTGGCCATATGAGGAGAAATGGGCTGATTTTGTGCTAATTTATAAGGAAAATAATAAATGGATGAAAATTTGACACATGTCACCATTCCATTGGTCAATGTGTCATACTTACCCATTAAGCAATCTTTCTCCACCACTTAAATTTCCTTAATTATCTATGATAATATTGGGTAAAATCCATGTGCTGGACAAGTGTTGGGTGGTGTAAAATTACAATTTTACCCATGGGTTGGCAAAATGACTATTTTGCCCTTATGCTCGAAAAAATGCCGGAATTAAAATTCTTCACTTCTCAAACTCAAATTATGTTTTAAATAGTCAATCTTGATCAAAAAATTCTTCCAACATTCCAATTTTAACCTCGAGTGGCAAAATGATCATTTTGCCCCTAGATCATGAAAATTCCAATTTGACTCCAAATCGGTCCTCAAACTCCGAATCACAATTTTAAGTCATTCTGGGGTTTTAAAATTCTCAATTTCATATTAAAATCACTATTTGGACTAGTTCGAGGCTTAATTCAATTTAATTGTACCATTTGGTACATTGCTGTCCTTTAACGATTTCTGAGATACCCAAGTAAGCAAACATGTATTCTCATGTAGAAATGGCATAATAAACATATTGTAGAGCTGGGCTTGACAAAAGACCTAGGAACAAAACATTTTGCAAAAGTAATCTTTTGCTTGAACAACCATTTTCTTTTTCAGGTTGTATTTTCAAGGATGCCTTTTCCCTGTTTTTTGCAATGAAATTCTTTCTTTCAAAAAAAAAAAGTTGATGAATACATTTTCATATAGAATTTTCACATTGTTTTACTTAAATTAATTCAGATTTCACAAGCATAATATAAAAAATAAAAAAGGGTGCGCAATTAAGTCAATTTGTTAAATAAAAAAATTAATAGCATTGCCCACTCTTTAAATTCTTTTTTTTTTTTTGAAAAGCCGAGCTGATTTGCTTTGATTGGAAAGTAAATACAAAGGTTGGGCGTGTCCTCCTTTGTACATGGTTGCATTGACAAAAAAAAGAGCAACAGAAAGGCACCCAAAAGTTAAGAGGAACAGAGGTAAAGACTCCTACAGCAAAGAGAAACCCCTCAAAAAGTAAACACACAGCAACTAACTCAAAAAATAGTTGCCGTGATCATTTATACAATATTTATAGAAGACCAGACCAACTTCATCAGGGCTGTAAAACAAAGGGGATAAGTGCCATTACAGTAAGAGCTACAAAGGAGAGCTTCAACATAATCAACAAGTATTGAAGTAGCAGAAAATCTTAAGAAGTAAAAGGTAGAGCTAACAATCATCAAAGAGACATAGGGAGGTCAAGAGTAGCCTTCATGAATCCATAGGAAATCAACTAGCCTGTGCACCCCTTCCTTAGCCAAGGAATCTGCTACTTCATTAACGGATCTTGGAATGTGTTTGGTAGTCCACATGTCAATTTTCGCAAGAAAAGAACTGGTTTGAAAGACAATAACTCTAAGTCTCCAAGGGACGTCTTTGGGATTTAAAAGCCACTTTACCACAGTACAATTATCCCATTCTAAGATGAAAGAGTGTGGAGAGCACCACCTAGAAGCAACGAAAATAATGGTAGCCTCTCTAACAGCGAGGAGTTCAGCTTTGTTAGAGTCAATAATACCAACCGACTTAGAAAAAAGCACAAGCACCTCACTAGAGCCATTTCTTAGCACACCACTGATTCTCGAATCGCCTGGACAACCTTTAGAGGATCCATCAGTATTATATTTAAAACTCCCTTCATTAGGCTTAGACCAAGACACAGTACTTTTAATCTTACTTTGCAAGATTGGTAAGTTACTCTCATGAAGAAACCGTGCGAGGTCAGTGATCGGAGTGAAGTGTCCAAGCCATTTCGCATGCATCCAACAAGCCACTTTCACTTTTGAAAGCTCGAAGATTTGTTTTCCATCCCAAATTTTACTGTTACAAACCATGTCATTCCTAAAAGTCCAAATGGCCCAACAAATAGCAAACCTTGCCATTTTCCACAACAAACTGTTGTTAAGAGAAGTTGCAAGGTCGACCCATGAGAGAAAACAGATCAGAGGGTTCTTATGGATCAACCAGTGGATATTCCACACATACCACACCATTGTTGCCACAAAGTCCAAGATTTGGGATAGCCAAAGAATAAGTGGCTCACTGTCTCCAAGCCATCACTACAGAGAATTCAAGTGGCTGCATCGTTACTGATGATAAAACACCATTATGTCGTGTTTTGACTTCACATTGACTTCTCTAAATTTTTATTTTAAACATACATTATTATAGTTTATAGATAAAATTTTTATAATAGGATTAGAAACTTAGGCTTTTGGTTTGGATTTTGGATAACTAAAAAGAATCTTTTAGCCATTTATATAGGGCTACGCAAGATGAAATGAGTTTTTCTTTTTCTTTTTTTTTTTTTGTGATACATAAGATCTGGGATAGATAATTTTTTCAAACTTCCAATTTATATACAAATGTTAGGAATTATCTCCCTCACTAAAATACTGACTAGACAGTCTAATAACAACTTGAAACTTGGATCAGTTAAATTTTTACTTATGCAAGTATATGTATAAAAAAAATAATATAATGGTAAGCAGAACATTGATCCTAATATAAAATTTTACTAAGTATTAAAATTATAACAATTTGATCTTATCCAAACAATCAAAATTAATTAACCAAAATTTAAACAAAAAAGAAAAATCAAAGTAATACTAACTTAGGTAAAAATCAAATCAAACAAGCCTAGGATTACAATATCCCTTACATTTCATCTAAATCTTAACTCACTTCCTTAACTTATTCCAATTGGTTGAATTTCTAACCTAGAATTTTAAATTATTTATAAAGGTTTCTAGACTCATCTTATAAAACTATATATTTTAATCAAAACATTATATCCCTATGTGAATTGAAATTAAAATAGACTCATTAAGTTTAAGCTATAATCTGGCTATATATGGCCTGTAAGCATATCCCTATCCTATACGTAAATCAATTAATATGATTATATGCTATCTCAATTTTAGTCTACACTAAACTCTTTTTCCCAAATTTGTTTAGATTTCTAAATCAATCTAATTGATGATCAAGTAATTAAAAGCATTAAGAATAAATTGGAATAAACAAATCAGTTCCATTGAAAATAAGCAAGAAATAGGTTAAATATTCAGATTACATGCAAGTTCAATCGCAACCCTAGAAAAATAAAATCAGCTACTCATAATTACAAAGATAAATAAAAATATGTGAAGTTTAACCATTAAAAGTAATAAGAAAAATAAAAGCCAAGGAAGAAAACAAAACAAATATTTGCAACCTTACTCTCCAAGTTTCAGCCCAACTTCTAGCTTGTTAAATCTCTTAGAGTTGTCTCCCTTAATGTCTCATAAAAATATCCTAAATAACAATCTTAATCTAAAATCCCTTAAGTTAACCTATTGATTTTAATTGGGCTTAAAACTGTAATGAGAGGCTCAAGAATCAAATATCATCTTTCAAAATTTTCTTTTTCCATAGCAATACATCTTGTCATCTTTCGACGTGATTTTCTTTATCCTCGAAGTAGAACTGGGCAAAGTGTCCTTCAGAAAAGTTGTAGCTTTGTCTCTTAGCTTTCCAATGGTTTAAGAATTGCATCATTTGGTGTTCTATAGGGAGAGTTATGGGCAAAATACTGAAGTATATGTAAGTAGAATTCTGAGTCCTTCAAACACTTTACTTTCCAAAATTAAACCTTATTTCCTTAAATCTTAAAAAAAATATAAAAATTAATAAATAATGACTAAATTAAGATAAATAAATATAAAATTAAAATAATTTAATAAAATAAACTAAATAAAAAAACAACTAAATTTTAACTTAAACTTAAAAACTTAAGTAGCTTTTAAAAATAATTTAAAATAAAAATAATTCTATTTCATAGAATTATCATCTTACATTTCCTTTCTACCTGACATCACCTTCTTTACCAAAGGAAGAAAGCTTTATAGAAGACAGGTTCCTAATAAACCAAGAAATAATTGATGATCATATCCATTTGATCAATAAATTTTAGTCGGTCATCATTCTAGTAAGGACTTTTCACGTGTTGGCTGTTGCACTTGCAATTCTTTAAATTATATTGTATTCATACCATTATCGTTAGACCTATCCATGATTTGGATGGCTGCCCAAGTTCATGGACTTAAACTGATTCAGTCGATCTATGGACAAGATATTTAAGATTTGGATCTGATTTAATTCGATTTGAAATATTACTATATTAATATTTTAATATTTTTAATTATATTTTAAATTAAAATATAATTAAAAATATTAAAATAGTAATAGTATGAATATATACGTGAATATCTATTATATCACAGTTCAAGATTTCAGAGCAGGTCAGACAATCTAGATAGGCCAAATAGCCCAACAAGCTAGACATATGAGGATAATTTGATTTTAACTTTTATATTTGATTATGTATATATATAGATTTGAATGTGAAATAGATTGGATTAAGATTAAGATTTAATCCAACCAAATCAAATCTTTTAGCATTATCTTTATCTTATAAATTCTATCTAGATATAAGGAGTTATTAGTTTATAAATAGGCCCATCACTTCATTTCTAAATACATTTTCAAATAAGATCTTTTTACTCCCTCTAAATACTTTTTCCCATAACTGTTCTTTCAAGTTATATTTCATAACATGTAATCAGCATGATTATCTAATCTTTCAAGTTTTGATACTATTTAATTTTTATCATCTTCAAACTTCAAAAAGATTTCAATGGTTTGTCTTTGATTTTTGGTTTTAGTAAATCAGGTAAGTGACTTGATATCATATCTTTTTAGTGTTTTCATTCCCCGAAAATCAACTTTAATGTGAATTTTGCTATCATGTAGTATTTATCATATTTTGTTCATTGATTTATTAAACCAAGTTAAGCATATATATATTATCTATATGATTTATTTGTTAAATTTCGACTATGATTTTACTAAACATATGTAAATCTATCTTTGATATTATGAGATTTTGCATAAGATATTTTTAAGTTGAACATATGAAATTGATTTTTATGATGCCTATTTTGTAACAAGTGGAAAATACAATACTTTGGGTAATCTGAAAATACATTTTGTTTTGGATTTCATGTATTTTTGTGATTTAGTAAAATAGCGAGTTATTAATGAAAAATTATGAACCTTATCCATTCCTTAAAATGAATGAGATATCATTTAATAATTATGGTTATAAACGTGGAAGAGGTCGGCATAATGATTGCAATCATGGTAGTACACTTATCACTATTCTAATAATCAGAATACATTTAAGAGGAAATTGTGAGAAAAGAATCTCGTGATAAGGTGATTTCAGAAATAGCTATCCATATAAAGTTATCTGTTTCTAGGCAAAAATAAGCATGAGTAGACCAAAATGCCCTTAAAAACATCGTTTCAAAAAAATGCTCAGTTGTTTGAGCTATCTACCTCCCGTTAGAGAGAAAATAGAAAAAAACAAAAATAAATGCGCGTAGCTATTTGGGCTCGATCATCTTTCTCTCTCAACTCTCTGAATTATCTCAACTCTGGCAAGTCCTTGTTGAGCACCATCGTTGTCAGCTCTCTCAAATTTCTGAACTGTATGAGCTCTGTCAACTTTTTATTGAGCACCATCGTCATCGGGCTGTGGTCTATCTCTCGGCATCTGGCCACATTGTAGTAGATTAACAGACCCTATAGCAGAGATAACATCAAGGTACCTGTTATTGGGTTTATTTCTGCAACACATTTAAATTTCTGAAACATTTGGTGTAAATTAGAATATGGATTAGAAACATTGCCCAGAGTTGTTACACGCCATGCATCTATAACATGTGTTAGAGTTATTTTAGCGTGTGACGGCTGTTCCTACCGTGTTGTGGGTTAACTAGTTTTTTAGGTTGTTAGCGTGTCACAGCTGTTCCTGGCGTGTAGTGGGTTAACTGAATTTATGGGTATTTGGTGTGTCACGGCTATTCTTGGCGTGTCGTGGGTCAACTAATTTTTTGAGTTTTTAGCGTGTCACTGCTATTGGTGTAATGAAGTCAGTAATTACAGTGATTGGCATGTCACGACAGTGATGCATGGCGTGTCACGATACTGATGCGTGGCGTGTCACGACATTTGACTTGATATGCATGGCGTGTTACAACATTTTATGTTATATGCATGACGTGTAACAACATGATTGACAAATTTTTTATCACGGCATGTATTGTGTAAAATGATTGACAATATTTTTTTTTTCAAAATTTCAGTCAGGTTCCAATTGTGCGACTTGTGATAAGACACGGTGGTCAGTGGGTGGATGATATTTACAAGGGTGGTGAGTCACGAATGCGGGGGGTTAAGAGTGATTTGTCGTTTGTGGGCTTGATGAAGCTGGTTGAAGATGTTGTTGGGGTAAACTCAGAAATTGACGAGATTGAGTTACATGCATTGATCAGTACACCCGGAGAGTTATCACGGCCAATTATCAAGGACGATGAGGATGTTGCATTAATTCTTCTAGAACAAAGGAATGTTTCGGCTGTGTATGTCAGCATTAAGGGATGCCAAACAAATGTTATGTCACATGAAGAAGTTGGACAACATTGTAATCAGCTCAATCAAAATGAGATTTACAATGCTTCACATATACCACAGCATTCGGTCCGTAACCCACAACAATGGCAATTGAGGTATGCACAAGAGTTTGTGCAGTCCGGTAGACAGACAACATTCACAGAACAGTTGGCTGCACAATTCCTATCAGGATGTGCATCGAACCAATTTCTTGCTTCTCTCGAACAAATGCAACGATCGAGTGAAACTGTAGAGTGTGTAATGCCATTGTCAAATGAGAATACGACACTTGAGGACAACAATGTGAGGTTGGAGGGTGACACTACGACGCTGGAGGATAATACTGTATTTGATGAGGGAAATGAGGATTTGTTCGCTGTCGGTGAAGATAGATTTATGACACTTCAGATGATGGGCTTGAACAATGGCAAGATGACAGTTCAAACGATGATTGCCTTTATGACAGTGACATTCCAATTTGCAATAATGTTGAAGGTGAAACGAAACCTGTTGGAGGTGTTGATGTAGGAGATGTTCAGTGTGATGACCCCATATACAATAACCCCATCGCTAGTGAGAACGAGATTTGTTCCCTTGATACATTGCTCGATGACAGTGATCAGGAAAGGGAAAATGTAGGGATATCTCGTACGTGGGTAATTACAGGTGCAGAAAGGTTCTCCTTCCAAACTATTACCACTGAGGAGTCGACATATGCCAAAGATCGCTTATACAAGGGAAGAATGTTTTCGTCGAAGGCCGAGTTGAAACGAGCTTTGAACATGTTGGTCATAAAAAAGAAGTTTGTGATAAGAGTAAAAAGATCATGTAAAGCTCGTTATGAGGTTGGTTGCAAGGACAAGGCATGCAAGTTTAGTGTTCGCGCAACAAAATTACTTGATATAGGAGAATATTGGCAAGTTCGGATATTCCACAAAGTACACACCTGTACCATTGATGGTTTGCTAAGGCAGTTTCCAACTATGAGTGCGAAGATGATTGGTGAACTTATATCACACAAGCTTCGGGCTAATAGAGTAGCATTGATACCTAAGGACATAATTTGTGAGATGAGGGTTCAGTGGGGATTTGAATGCTTGTATGGTAAGTCTTGGCAAGCGAAGGAGTATGTGGAGAGGCTTGTTTTCGGTCCATCGGAAGAGTCATTTCAACTACTACCATCGTATTTTTATATGTTGGAACAAGAAAATCCTGGCACAGTGACTGCAATGGCTACTGATGAGGAAAAGAGATTCAAATATTGTTTCTGGTCATACGGGGTTTGTATTCGGGGGTTTAGATATGTAATGTGTCCTACGATTGCAATTGATGCGACACATCTTAAAGGCAGGTTCAAGGGTGTTTTGTTTGTCACTGTATGCAAAGATGAGAACAAGTGCGTATATCCAGTTGCGTTTGGCATCGGCCATGTTGAGGATGAAGACTCGTGGATGTGGTTTCTTAGCAAGCTGCGTGATGCGGTTGGTTCTCCTGAAAACACTATGTTCATTTATGATCAGCATCTCGGCATTAAGAAAGCAATCCAAAATGCATACCCAGAAGCGCATTATGATTTATGCGGTTACCACTTGAAAAAAAAAACTTTAAAAATAAGTTCAAGCGCGACAATGTTTGTATGCTTTTCATCCTTGCTCGAGATTGCTATAAGGTGGCCGATTTCAATAGACATATGAACTAGATACAGCAGATTCACTTGGGAGCCCACACGGACCTTATGAGAATAGGGCTTGAGAAATGGGCATGTGCATGTTCACCGGCAAGGCGATACTAAATGATGACATCCAACATTGCGGAATGTGTTAACTCATACTTGAAGCATGCAAGACAAATGCCGATCACTGTTTTGATTGAGTTCATCAGAGACATGTTCCAGCGTTGGTTCCATGAACGGTAAGAGGAGACCGTCAAGGTGACCATGCCCCTCAGCCCTTGTGTTGTCAGGCAGTTGAGCAAAAGGTTCGATGATGCACATCGTTTTCTAGTTAAGCCTATCAATTGAGTGGCGTTCGAAGTTAAAGAGGGGAAGATGGACGGACTTGTAAACCTGTCTAGGAAGACATGTTCATGTTGTGAGTTCCAAACAGATTTACTGCCATGCAGCCATGCCATTGCAGCAATAAGGTCAGAATATCTTTATTTCTTATTTGAATCGTAATTGACATAGCATTTACATTGTGCTTGAAGATTGAGTTTATTGTGTTTTTTAGTAAATGCAATCATGAAGCCATTCAATTCTGCGCTGACTACTATAAGACAGCCGTTTTGGTGGAGGGTTATTCAAGATCCATTAGGCCGGTAGGGTATCCTAGTAAGTGGGACATCTCCCCTCATGTGAAACAACTTGTCGTCTTGTCCCCACCTTGGCGAGGCAAAGCTTGAAGACCTAGGAGGAGAAGGATTCCATTAGCTAGTGAAGGCAGTCGAGCACGAAGATGTTGGCAATGCAAGAGGTATAAGCATAACAGACAGAACTGCCCATCCCTATTTGTAGTTTCATCCACAAATCTAACACCATCTCCAAGTCAATCGGTGCCTCCACGACTACGTTGACCCAAAACATGTTCAAGTTGCAAACAAACAGGTCACACACGCAACAACTGTCCAATACGAAGGCCAATGTCTAAAAATGTAGGGTGTGTTGTGGATGAAGACAGCTTGTCCGCCTAACTAAATGTGTTTGAAAATTGTAGTTGATTTCATTTTGCTTTACGGATTTGTCTACTCGGTCATTCTATGAGCTACTTTTAGTTATAGACTTTGTTGCCAAACATTTCAGGCAGATAAGCATATCAAGGCCTCTGTCTGATCAAGATCGTGTTAAAGTACATTCTTACATTATTTGTAAGAATGTTTCCGATTACAATCTCCATTAAATAGTAGCCTTGACAGGCTTATCTACCTGAAATGTTTGGCAACAAAGTCCGTAACTAAAAGTGGCTCATAGAATGACTGAGCAGACAAATCCATAAAGCAAAACGAAATCAACTAAAATTTTCAGACACATTAAGTACAAGTGGCTACGTAAATCTTATGAAGGAACAACAAGCATGGAATGGCTACAATTATTAAGAGATAAAGTCTATACTGTTACCCCATTTGTCACATTTTATTACCACTTGTATCAAATAATTAATGATTTGATTCAATTCCTTTCTATTTCATTTGATTTAACCGTTTATGTTCTTATTGCAAGACTTGTGGTGACACGCTGAGTGCATGCAGACTTTGCAGCTCATGCAGACTAACCTGATATTTTAATTTGGGGGTTTTCGACTCTTATATGCTTATCCATACTCAATATTAAAACCCACTGTAAGTGGTGGCAGCTGCATTACATCACAAAGACTCTCGAAGAGATAAGGGAGTACAATGCAGTGAAGCCTATGTGCTTCGAGATGCTCCTGGATGTTTATCCACAAGCTTTGTCTATCAAACTTTGACCTTGCTTGCACGGTTGAGTTGATTGTAGCCCGGTACAGTTTTCCTAGTACCCCAAGGGAAGCATACATGGGTTTGTCAACCCTCTGCATGAAGTCTGGAAACTCCCTTGGTTTCAGGGACTGAGCCATCTCAGCTGGTGCTGCTGTCTTTGCAAAATCAACAGCCATATAGTGAAGAGTTTCCAATTCTAGGTCCATGATTCGAGGTCTTGATCCAGCTTAGAATTGGCAACTCTTCACTATATGGCTGTTGATTTTGCAAAGAAAGCAACACCAGTTGAGATGGCTCTATCCCTGAACCAAGGGAGTTTTCAGACTTCATGCAGAGGGTTAACAAACCCATGTATGCTTCCCTTGGGCTACTAGGAAAACTTTACCATGCTATAATCAACTCAACCATGCAAGCAAGGTCAAAGTTTGATAAACCAAGCTTGTGGATTGACCTCAAGGAGCATCCCGAAAACGTATGCTTTACTGCATGAATTCCCCCGTCTCTTGGAGAGGCAAAATGTCAAGATCCTCATACTGTATGTGTTGGATCTGCAAAACATGGCATAGATGCACCAGTGAGTTAAGCCATAATGTGCAACAAGGTATACAGAAAAAATAAATAAGGAATAAATGTGAGACATGCCTTGCAAAACAAGTAAAATGTTGTGACACGCCGTGCATGTCAAGTAAAATATTCTGACACGCCATGCATAACAAGTAAATTGTTCTGAAACGCCATGCATAACAAGTTAAACGTTGTGACACGCCATGCATAACAATTAAATTGTTCTGACCCACCATGAATAACAAGTAAATTGTTCTGACACACCATGCATAACAAGTTAAACGTTGTGACATGCCATGCATAACAATTAAATTGTTATGACCCACCATGCATAACAAGTTAAACGTTGTGACACGCCATGCATAACAATTAAATTGTTCTAACCCGCCATGCATAACAAGTTCATTGTTCTGACACGCCATGCATAACAAGTTAAATGTTGTGACACGCCATGCATAACAATTAAATTGTTCTGACACACCATGCATAACAAGTTAACGTTGTGACACGCCATGCATAACAATTAAATTGTTCTGACCCGCCATGCATAATAAGTTCTGGTGTGTAATTTTAGACATACTATTTTATAATTACAGGATAGAATTTTGACTTGGAAACAACTAGAAAAATAAGGGAGGATGGATATAGAACAATTTCATGCTAGAAGCAATTAGATGGATGGAAAAATCTATATATTCAACATTAATCAATGTAATGTTGGGCTGGTGCAACCAACGTGCCTCGAAGAGAAAGACGACGAACCTGAAAATTAATTAATGCCAACCTGGGTTGAGTGCAGAGACCACCGGAGTGAGCGAGGGATAATTACAAGTTGCCAATTCTGATCAATGGGAATTATATATGTGGCCGTCAGAATTGAATTCGCCTAAAGTGATCCTGGTGCCTCTGTTTATGGTTTTTACAATATATAATAAGTGTTTAAAATGAAAAATGGACTTAGCATATTCCCATTTATTCGTTTAGGGTTTAGGAATTAATTCAGTTGAAGTCGAAACGGTTTTTTTTTTAAAATTCAGTGGAATTCGAAACGATTACCATGGTGTGTCAGCTGTGCAAGCAATGGGGTGTCACAGTCTTGTCACATATTCTAACTGTGGCTTGTCATAATGTCACAACTTGGCACTCCCTTCGAGCCCGTGACAACAGCCACAAAGTCTCGATAGACATTTATTACCCGGAATGTCAACCGAAACCTTGCAAGGCTCTTGCATCAGTTTTCCCTTTCCCTTGTGAGCAATAGTTACTAAATATCGAGTTTTAAGAGAATATAAACTATTTTATATCAAAAACAATCAAACTAAAATTTTCGCCATATAGGGGTATTTTGGTCATTTTTACCCAAAAATTTCGAAACCTGATAAAAATACAACATATGGTAGAAAGATATCCATTTTCGATCAAAAATAAATTTTTGTAATCTAAATCATCCATTTGGAGTGAAAAGTTGGCTAATTAGACTAAATGAAAATATTCGATAATATATTCCATTTTCTTATAAAACAATTTTTATAGAACTATGCATAAATAATTTTTGTAGCGTAAGAACAAAATAAATTCATACACATAGTGATACAGTAAACCAAGTATTCATAATTATCCTACAGTGGCATATGGACCCCGAGATAACCAAAAGTGTGCAAGAATGTAGACCTACGATTTCCAAGGAAGTAAGTCCCAAAGAGATCCTTAATAAAATCGACTGCCTACAGACTATCCTGAACCTGAAATGGTTAAAAAGAAAGGGTGAGTTTTCATAAACTCAGAGAGTGAACAAAGTCCGTCATTAACTTCTAAAGTTGAGTAAATGGAGACAGTTAACTTTTCATCATACCATAATCCAAAACATTTTGTACTTGTTTCAAATCATATAAAACAACACATTTCATTATAATACACATCACGACTTATGATTTTCTTAAAAACTTGGCTCGTGCCAAAAATCATACTCGGTGATACCTTGGCCTAGGCATTCAACTGAGTCCGCCAAGGTTATTAAGTTAACAACTACTCATAAAAACATAGTTTAGCCATCTCTTGACGTTGGCAGAGTTCATCCTCAAGTGGTGGTTTGGCGTGAAGTGAACTCTATTGTACCTTAGGAGATATCTTTTGCGCCTCTCATACTAAGGTAAATATAACGGGGTTTACTGTGCCCCTTTAATAGGTTGGTCCACGAAAACTCGCCTACTGCAGCAGTTAATTAAATAACCCATCAATCAATAAAATTTTGACAACATAACGTGGCTAACATAATACTACCCAGCCTGTCAAAGGAAAACAAATAGTTTAATATATTTCACAACCCAAAAACCTAGCCACATATGTCATCACGTATTAGTTCATAAATCATCACTTCCAAACATAGGTACGTAAACTTAAATATATAGGCAACATCAAAGGCTGGTCTCCACATACTCACATTTTCAAAAACATTATTGAATTGTAAAATAAGTCATAAACCTTATTCCTTAAATTGATTATTAGTCATAAAACATAAAATTTCATATAGGTTCAATATTCTTAAAATCATAAAAACGATTGTAAAAATACTCTAGATAGATAAGATGAACAGTGGTTACTCACTTTGACGAGAATTTACAACACTTCTAGTCTTGATCCTCGAGTGCAATACCTTTGCCCTTATCCAAGGGCTCACCACTTATACATAATGTACAATAGGAAATTTAATATACTTATGCTAAATTGTCACAAAACTATTCAATATTCTATATGAATGCATGCAATGAAATGAGAGGTGTTTGGCCTATCGCGTACTATACATTATTTAATTGGTCTAAACGTCCAATTCGATTCTAATTAATTTATTGCACTTCCAGTACTCCCCAAAATTTCACACACTTCAATAAAAATCTATTCTAAGTGCAATTACCAAAATATCCCTCATTATTATGCAAATTGCTAACTAACGGGAGTAAAATTTTTCGGTACCCGTTTTCGATTTTCGGTATTCCTAAGCACCAAATACAATCTAAAGGGCATGAAAAACAACCAAATTCATCATCAAACCTCACCCATAAAATTCGGCCAAGATAGGTTCTATAATGGGCATGTGGATTTCTTACTTAATTTTCATACTAAATGTTACTAAACACCTAAAAACACTAAGTTACCTTGAAATTCAACTAAATTCATCACCAACTTTCTCTCTCTAAATTTGGCCAGCATATTGCCCCTCATTAAACTTGAATTTAATTCATGAAAAATGGAAAAGAATGCATGGACAAGATGAATTTCAAGCTTAAGATTAAAAATCTTACCTTTAATCACCAATTTCTTGAAAATTCAACAAAATTTCCTTAGTTTTTCATCCCTAGGGTTTTTCTTTTCTTTTCTTCTCTTTTCTGCAGGTGCTGGTCGGCCTTCAAATTCTGAGTGGAAGAGTATGGGCTGGTTTTTAAATGGCAATATAAAAATATTTAATTTTTGACACATGTCACCTTTTTATTGGTCCACTTATTTTAACTTAATCTTTAAGCCTTTTCTCACCACCACAAATGCTCTAATACTTATCCATAGCATAAAATAATAATAGGTAAAATTCTGGAGCTTGACAAACGTTATGGTGGTGTAAAATCGTACAATTCCAATTTTACCCTTGTGGACTCGAAAAATGACATTTTTGCCCTTATGCTCGAAATTGAAATTTTTCACTTCTCAATCTCAAATTATACTCCAATTGGTCAAACTTGATCAAAATTTTCATCCAACTTTCCAAATTTGCCCTCGAGTGGTAAAATTACCATTTTACCCCTATGGTATGAAAATTCTTAATTTACTCCAATTTAATCCTCGAACTCCAAATCACCATATTAAGTCATTCTAGGGTTTTAAAATTCCCAATTTCATCTTAAAATTCCTATTTGAACTAGTTTGAGGCTTTAAATTAACTTAGTTGCATAACTAGTTACGATATCGATTATTTAACTATTTTTAAGGCATTCTAACATGCAGATGTGTCATCAAGTATATGGATGTTATGATGAGTATATAATGGAGTATGGCTTGACACATAAATTCTTAACCTTGCTGTTTCATAGTCGTGACCCGCTAAGTGCAAGCAGATTTATGGCGTGACACAGTAAACTTGATGCAATATCGTGGGGTCACACGTGACAGCCCAATTCTTATGACACGCCAAGTGGAAGCAGATTAATGACGTCACACGCTGAGTATCTGAAGATTTATGGCGTGACATGGCACGGCCCAATTGTTCTGACACGTTGAGTGGAAGCAGATTTATGGGTTGACACGCTGAGTGGAAGCAAATTTATCGATTGACTCGCTGAGTGATAGTGGATTTACGGCGTCACACGCTGACTTCTTGCAGATTTATGGGATGATACGCTGAGTGCAAGCTGATGTATGTGGGGACACACTAAGTGGTATCATATTTATGGCATCACACGCTGACTTCTTGCGATTGTGTATCAAATTAAATATATTGTATATAGAAAAGGAAAAAAATTATTGGTATCAAATTAATTGTGTATAGGCAAAAAAACTAATTGTATATAAAATAATTGTATAAAGTATATTGTGTATACAGAAAGAATTAATTCTGTTTACAATGAATTGTATAAAATAAATTGTGTATACAAAAAATTTGTGCATAAAATTAATTGTATAAAAAAAATTCTGTATACAAAAAAATTATACAGACAAGGACCGATATGTTCAAGGTTCGCTCTCACAAATGTTGGAAAAAATTTCTAAAGCATATTGCCGATGCATTTTTGCAATCATATTCTGCTTAATTTCGATCTTTTCTGATTGCAAAATATGGTCCATGTACCCTATCATGAACATACCGCAGCTGACACTATCATTCTGCCGATGCACTTTAGCTTTTAGCAAATGAATATCCAATGCCATCGGCGTCAAATCCCGTCTCTTTCGACGTATGTTGTTGAAATAATCAGCTTGGTGGCAGATGAATGGCATCATTGTCGTCAAGGGTGTCATCTGACTCACACGAACTCCGTTATCCTTGGCATCTGAAGTTCTTGCTGAGTCCACCACCTTGATCGTCCACCTCACCAAGTTGATCTTCGCAACCACCTAATGCCCACCAACGTTGCAAGGCGTGAGGATGAAATCCACATCTTCCCTTTTTTTGGCGTATGTTGGCGTTTCACCTTCCACATACCCCCACAACTCATCCGGAATTTACATTGTGGCCCGAGCATCTTTTGTTGAAAATTCGGTGTGTAGCATACGGATGGTGTCCTGTGAAACATGTAAACATTAGCTTACACTTCATGCAATCAAAAACTTAGTATTTATAAAATTGAACAATTTTCAAATAAACTTACGAAGAATATCGTGTCAACCACGCATGCATGGGTAGTGTATAGCTTCGACTTCGGTCTTGTCATTCGCTTGCAGAGTAGGCTGAGGCATGCGTCGATATGTTCACTTGTCATTTCCTCATTGGGATCCTCTAAGGTTATGAAAAAGTCAGCCCTTTGATCCCTTAAGATGTTGAAGTTACGCCTGCATATGTAACATAATGAATTTCATAAGTCTTGGTGGATTAATGTTTCATTAAAAAACAATATTTGCAACATTATTTATGAGCTTCCTCACAGACTCGTCTTTCTTGAAAGCTTCGTAGTCTTCTACAATTTTATCCCTCACATCTCGACGGGTCACTAAGGGGTCGACGAATGGGCTTGCCATGTATTTGCTCGCAATTTTCAGCCGTGCCCGCTCAGTTGGGTCTGAAATTTCTACTGCACCATGATGGACAGTAGATGACTTTGGTGACAACGACCGTATCTCAACTACATCAGGAGTGCTCCCACGATAAAGAACGATAGCTCCTGCTGCTGCATCGACAAATGCATTGGCCGGAGGAAGATGCTCTCCTTCAGCCACAGTTAAGTCAGGCTCCCCGTCCCCTCCAACAGATGTATCGATAATGGACTCGACCAGAGGAACATGCTCTCCTTCAGCATCATCTGATTGAAGGGTGATATCCACTGCCACAGCTTCATCGACGACGTCATCGATATGAGTTACGTGCTCTTCGTCAACACCAAGAACGTCATCATCAATGTCAACACCAAGTTCATGATGCTGTCCATCATCAGCATCATCGTGCTCCAGACCAACATCGTGAGATGGACTGCCCTACAAAATGGGAAAAATTGTTAGTTAGCTCATAAAATACCACAAACCATAAACAATAAAATGTTGTGACACGCCGTGTATATCAAGTAAAATGTTGTGACACGCCATGCATAACAAGATAAATGTTGTGACATGCCATGCATAACAAGTAAAATATTGTGACACACCATGCATAATAAGTTAAACGTTGTTACACGCCATCCATAACAAGCAAATTGTTGTGACACGCCAAGTATAACAAGCAAAATGTTCTGACACACCATGCATATCAAATCAAATGTTGTGACACGCCATGAATAACAAGTAAAATGTTGTGACATGCCATGCATATCAAGTCAAATGTTGTCACACGCTAAGGCTGACACGATAATAAATAACTATAATACAAATGTTCTGACCCACTAATGACCAAAAACTAGTTAAACCACTACCACTTAACCCCAAAAACCATCAAACTAGCAAGAAAACACAGTTTAAATTGTTGTTAAATGTAAACCATCAAAATACAAGCGAAGATAGAGTAACGTACTTGTGATTTAAGGTAGTCAAGAATCTGACCAATGATAGGGTCCTCAAGCGTCTGCATTGCTAGACTCATTGACTGAATTGAAGCCTTCAGCTCTAACATCTCTTTTTCATGTTTGCGCATGATCCGTCGGAGCTAGCGGGTAATGACTGCTCCGTCATTGACTGTTCTCTATTAGGTCAATTACAATAACATATATAACTATGTTATTCAATAATCATATATGGAATTGTTGAACATTAACCGTTACAACTTTAATATCCTAACCGACGGCTCGTTAGTAGTCTGTATTAAAGCCGGACCTATCGATGCTTGAGGACCTATCGTCACTTTCGTAAACTGCAATTACATATATAACTGTGTTATTCAATAATCATGTATGGAATTGTTGAACATTAACCGTTACAACTTTAATATCCTTACCGTCGGCTCGTTAGTTGTCTGCGGTTGAGCTGGACCGATCAGTGGTTGAGGACCTGTCATCGCTTTCGTAAACTGTAATTACAGAAATTACTATGTTACTCGATAAACATATGTGGGAATGTAGAATACAAACCGTTAGAACCGATCTTACTGATGGGTCGTTTCCACTTTGCGTTTGAGGAGTACTTGTGGGTGGTTCTGAAATTACCGGTGTATGGTCCAACTGTAAACACAGAAATGTTATTCGAGAATCACATATGAAATTGGAGAACACAAAATCGTTACAATTGTCCTTACCGGTTGTTCACTGCCTTGATCATGGTCGTCCCCTTCGTCCATAAACTCAAGGCCCGATAGCTCATCAACTACAGCAGCGACGGTGCACATCCGCTTCATGCCACTAGAGGTTCTTTTCTCCTCCAAGCTTCTCATTTTTTGCCTCATACCTAAGCCCCGATCTGACCAATCCTCCATGTGCCTTATTGGCACGTACTCGTGGCCCTCCGATAACGGGACATCAAGGTGCACAAAATACTCTCAGAGGGCCTCATCCGTGGTGGATTCCAACATCTTCAGTGCCCACAACTGCAAATAAACAAATAAAATGTTGTAATTATCGACTAGGGAAAATTATTATACAAATATAACGCAAAAATTAGCAGCTATTCACTCACATGGTCAAATGACTCTAACTTCTGAATTGCCTTGTAGAAGTCTTTTGGCTTTTGATTGCAATCCCATCTGCATATTCGTGGGTAGACGTTGTCCTTCGGACTAGAAGAGGTAACTATTTTTTGGAGGGCTGAAATTGCTCCATTGCCTAGAGCTGCATGTCAAATCTAACGATTATCATACCGTAAATCATAAACGAGTGCACCCATAAATTTTTTTTTCAAAAGGAAACTGAAAAATGTTACGTGATAGTACCTGTATCACCCATGGGAATTCGTAAATGTTGTAGCATAACCGAGTTTCCTTTGTCATGCTTGAGTCAAGCACTTCGAACCCCTTCAAAAAGTAGTCCAAGGTCAGCTTCCAAACATAGTGCCCCCATGGGAAGACATTCCAAGCATCAATGTCCTCCACCAATGATAGCAACCAAGGCGTCACCCGTCTATGGTAGTCTTGACCGAGTATGAGTTTTGGCACGAGCCAAAGTTTTAAGAAATTCATAAGCCAAGTTGATTACTCGATTTATATGGATTGATTTTATTTGGTTGAAATGAACTGAAAGGTAATGAAATTACAATACGATGACTTATTTTAATTGTCTCCATTTACTCGGCTTTAGATACTTTTGATGGTATCTGTTTACTCACTGGGATTATAAAATCTCACCCCTTCTTCCTATACATTTTTCAGACTCAGGACAGTTTGTAGATAGTCGAGTAGGACGAGAACTAAGCTCGAAACTGCATTATAAAAAGTAAGAGTTCACAGTCTTACATCATCTTGGTCAATTGGAGCCCACGTGTCATTGCAGATCAAAACTTATATTTTGGTTATCTGTATTTCTATTCATAAAATTTTTACTTTACTTTCATGTGCGAAAAATTATTTACAAATATTTCTATAAAAATTTATTTTATGAGAAAATAGAATATTTTGTTTATTATTTTGAATAGTACTAGTTGTCAATAATTTGCTTTACAATAGAACGTTTTAGATACTTATTTTGTTTTTAAATCATTAAATATATATTTTCTGCTTACCTACTACATTTTTAGCAAGTTTTGAGATTTTTGACGAAAAATTACGAAAATACCCCTGTGAGCCAGAAAATAATATTTTATTGTTCTTATTTAAAAATGACTTATGATTTTTTTGAAATGCGAGATTTAATAACTGTTGCTCACCGGGGAGATGCGGAAGTTGATGCTAAGCCTTGCGGGGTTTCAATCGGCATTCGGGGTGAAGAATGTCTGTCGAGGCCTCGCGGCGGTTGTCACGGGCCCGATGGGGAGTTCCGGGTCGTGACAATTTTATTGGTATCAGAGCATGGTTTAAAGATCAGATATTTTGATTTTAAAGCTTTGGATTTTAAAGTTTTTGATTTTAAAGTTGTTTTAAGGAATCTACACTGACACTGCGTGGCCCCAAGTCCAGTTAAGTTAAGATAAGTTAAGTTAGGTTAGATTGAATAGAATGCATGCACCTACATATAGAAACCTACCTACTTTTGGGATACATGAATGATTAAGTAATTACTACTTGGTTGCATATAGGTTTTGAGGTGCGCTGGTGACACACACACCATGTCTAGGAGAAACGGTAGTCCCAACGTCTCTCATAGTATTAGCGAGGGATCGCTAGATTCTACTGCTAGGAGCCGATGGCAACCCAAATCGAGTAGTCCAAAAAGTGCAGATAGTAATAATATTAATGTAAGCATGAGAGGTTCCCTTTTGAGAGAATCTAAGGAATATGCTAAAGAAAGGGGGAAATTAAGGATAGCCGAAGGAGGTATTTGTTCTAGGAAGAGCGTGACAGTAGTCCGACACTTTCCACCAGGTTGTGGGAGAAATGTAAGGGGACAACCAGAAAAGGATAAGGAGACAGTAACAGTGGCAAGTAAACCTCTTAGAAAAGTGTCAGGTGTACGACATTTTCCTCCCGGTTGTGGAAGAAATGCTACACCGGTGAGTGATGAAGAATATAAGAGAATACAACAAGCCTGGATTGAAGAACAAAGGAGAAAATCTCAGGAGGAAGAGGATCCATTGATGTGCCCGGATCAGGACAATGAGGAACCTAAAGATGTTTAATACTTTAGTTGAAGTTGTATTGTCATAAATCTAGGCAAGTGTCGTTTAAGGGAAGATGTAGTAGTTACCTGTGTAAAGGAGTTAGGAGTGGCTTTTATTTTGTATGACTCGAACGGAATGTAAAATAGCAGTTTAAATAATTGGATATGTATGGGAATCTTTTAGTATAACAGAGATAAATTGGTAATATAATTATTGAGGAAGGTTATAGAAGGAAGCAATAAGGTTATAAATGACATTCGGAATGGATAATGTGATTACGTTAATGATTGTAATTTAAGCATGAAGGGGATTATTCAGTGATGTTATGACACTATGAGGTAATAGTTGGGCACAAATATAACCCAATGAAGTTAAATTATGGAATATGGGGAATATAAAATTTTGATTCAGTAAGGATTGTGAGAATAAAATAAGGAGGAAGCTGAGCTGTTTTCGTAGTTAATTATACCGAAAGTCAATAAGATTATTGGAGTATAAGACAAAGAAGATAAATGGGATAAGGATGACAATAAATTTGAGGAAAGTTGTAGATAGTAAGCAACTTATGTGTGGAGTGGTATATTTATCATGAACTTATTACACTGTATGGAAAGGATGTTTTGAGGTGGAATTTTATGAATGTTGATAAACGTCAAAAGATGACATGAGATGAAAGTATTAATCTGGCTTAGTGTGTATGACAAGAAAATAGAAGGTACCTATACTTATGGAACTCATGATATATATCTAAAAGGGAAACCACTGGTTGAGAATGATTGATGTGGTGACTTTGAATGCAAACAAATAGCTTTGATGAGAAAATTTCTAATAGCTACAGTACTTCAACATTGACTGTTCAACGCTGTAATGCTCCGAATACTTCACGCTTATGATGCATGAGTAAGATGGGAGTGACACGATAATGAGCTTACAAATTGAATTTTGGTTGTTGGTCATTGTGTTTTGTTATCTGGGAGTCTTAAATATTCTGGAGAATGTTTACCCAAATGAATTGAAAAACTTCTTTATTGCCTTGTATATGGGCATATAATTAAAAGAAAAAAAATTTAAAAAGATTCTTGAAATGACTATATTGAGATGAGATACCAAATAATGAAAGTGTGAAGGAAGAATTACGAGACTGGTATAGAAAATCAGTTTATATAGAATATCATTACGAGAATTTGTAATATCTGTTTTGATACAGTAAAATGACAAGGGTTAGTAACAACATGAGGCTAATTGTGTGGCACCCTAGAAACCTATGAAGATGAGTTAGGGATTGAATGGATGAGTACGTATTTATATACCTTTAAGATTAAGTGTTTTAGGAATACATAAACATCTTTGAGAAGAGATTATAATCATACACAGCAAGTATGAAACGTAAAATTTTTAAAACTTGCTGAGAAGCCTAACGGCTAAATCACAAGTTAAGGGATCACATGCTGTGAGACATAAGTTTAAGATAGATATTCCCAAGGAAATACTCAAGAGAAGTTTTACTCTGGATCTCGTTAAAGCAAGCACTAAGTTATGTGATTATAAAAAGGAAGCTGTAAGCTGAGAGTGATATTAGTATTAATATTGAAAAATACTTGAGGAGAATCTAGTTTTAAGTTTTACAATTTCAAGTACAATTTATAAATTGGTTAAGGAAGAATGATGTTATGTTCATATGAAGGAGTGGAACAAAGGATGATAGAAGTTGACCTTGAAAATGAAGTCAGATAATGAAACTTTCCTAATATATTATGGAAATTGGAATTCGAAAATGCTTAAGGCATACATGATTCAAATGGGTTTGAGTCTTAAGTGACAAATCAATATCGTAATGCAAGAAAGATACAAGGTAATATAGAGGCATGAAAGATGATTAAGGACAAAAGGATGACTCTTAGGAATTGTGGTATTGCATGAGATGCAATGATCAAGTTGAGATAAATCTTTGAGGCATCAATAGGATTATAAAGCATACACGCATAATAGATTATAATTCAATGGAGATGACATTGTGATGAATGATATATAGTATAAGGAAACTCAAACATATGGTTGGAAATGATATGAATGATATGAAGTTATACACAAGTATAATAAGAAGGTTGACATGCACTATAAGAATTATTATATTGAAACTAGGATTGGGATACGGATGAATAAAGGGGGAATGTAGTCCAAGGCATGTGAACACATGGATTCCTATATATAAAGAGAGATGTTGACATTTGAAAATGCATGTATATATGTATATATGAAATTGATAATTTTACTAACTAAAGTGAAGAATGGTTCTCAGTAATTGGGAGATTTTGAAATAGTGTCCAGAGAGGTCAGTGAGCTAAAGTGTTAACGGACATGCAATGAACGATTAAAGTTATGAGTGACTTTGAAGGTAAACCTTGGATTGTTTAAGTTCTTAATGGAACTCTATTAAAGGAAGTGTATAGACCAGTATAAGATGGATGAATCAAGGTTGAGAAATTTGGTACGGAGCGAATTAATAAAATGATGATTAGGTATACATAAGTAAGTATGATATGTGATCGAAATCAGTATAATTGAGGTGAAGTTATGGTTCAAATTTAATAATGGTGATAAAGGCATGCTTAGTGTCTCGATATAAGAGATCATGGTTGTGAAAAGTATTACTGATCCAGTTCCAAAGGATGATAATTGCCATAAATAAAGCATTTAATTGAACTGAAGGTGAACGAGGTGAATAAATTGAATGTCCCTATAGAAGGAACAAGGAGTAGGATCATAGAAGGAGATTGATAACGCAACATCGACGGGAATTCGAGGACGAATTCTATTTAAGTGGGGGAGATTGAAATACCCCATACTTTGATATGGTGATAAATAAAGTTGATCGAATGCAAATTGAGGTCAATTAAAATGTTTAAAAGTGATAAAAGACGAAAGGAGTAGTTTAGGATAAAATATTTCGCAAGTGAGAAAATAATAATAAAATAATAATAATTTTATCGGAGGAGAATTTGTGAGATAAAAGGCGATTTGGAAGTCAAGTGAGGCATAATAAGGTATTTTGGGTACCAAGGAGACAAGATAAAATTTTTAGAATAAAATAATATTTTATTAATAAAATAATATTAAAATATTAATATTTAGCCGGATGTCGAAGTCAATCAAGAAGGAGGATCATATGGTTGATCCAAGTGGGGGAGAAGATGACAAGCCCGACTCTACAGAAATATTTGTGATGACATACATGTGGTGGATAGCATGTTTACATGCTAAGAGAGTCTTGAAAAATTTACAAAAGTCGGTATTGTACCTAGAGGTACAATAAAGTTGATTTAAGCCTCGAACTAGATCAAATAGAGAATTTACAATGAAATTAAGAATTTTAAAGTCCCAGAATGGGTTAATATGGTGATTCGGAGTTCGAGGATCAATTTGGAGTCAAACTGGAATTTTCGCTATCTAGGGGCAAAATGGTCATTTGCCACCTGGGGACAAAATGGAAATTTTTAGAAAAGATTTTTGGCCCCATTTGACTTATTGGAGTAAGATTTGAGGTTTAGAAGTGAAAAATTTTAATTTCGGTATAATTTGGAGTAAAAGGGTAAAATGGTAATTTTACCATTCGAAATCGAAAATTTAATTTTTTGAAAGGATTTTGATCAAATTTAATTATTTGGAGTGTGAAATGAGTATGAGGAGTGAAAATTATGCATTATGGAAAATTTTCAATTTTTGGGGTAAAAATGTAATTTTTGAAAAGTTCGGGGGCAAAAGTGTAATTTTGAAAAATTTGCTCCACCAAAACTTTGGAAAAATCTGGAAATTTCACTTAAGACTTGGATAAGTCAAAGGGAATGCATGGTGAAAAAAATAGGACAAGTGGATGGCTAGAAAAAAAAATGAATTAATAAAATATTTAAAATATGAATAAAATAATATTATTTCATTAAACAATAAAAAGGCATAAAAAAAATCAGCCCACCCATTCTTCTTCTTCAACATTCGGCCAAGCAAGAAACAAGAGAGAGAAAGGAGAAAATAAAACCCTAGCTAAGAAATTTAAAGGGAAAATAGGTGGAAATTCAAAAATCAAGTGAAAAAAGGTAACATTTCTTAAATTTGTCTTGTGCTTTACCTTTCCCATGCATTTTCCATCATTTTTCATGGTTGAATCATGTGATTTGAGGATGATTTGAATTCTGGTCATATGGGTTTAGAGAGAGAAAGTTGTTAGATAAATTTGATTTTGAGCTATGTTAGTGTTTAGTGTTAGTTTAGCATGTTTATGAGTAAAACAACAAGAAAAATATTTATCTTCTCCATGAATTTCCCTAGGCCGAATCTAGCCAATGGTATGTGAGGATGAGGTTGACTTTATTTTAAGAGAATTGGGTGGAAAAATGATGAATTATGAGGTTGGAAATTAAATGGGAATTTTCGGTGCAATAAATTGAAATTTTTACCCACTAGGGGTAAAAGCGTAATTTATAGTCCGGACTGATAAATTGGACCAAATTCACAGTCATTGAGGTATTGTGGATATAATTGGATAATTGAAATTGAAATGGATGGAATTGGAGTCGAATTGGGGATTTTAGGAATTTACACCGTGTATAGGCGAGTTAGGTCGGACACCGCAATTAAGCGATTGTCTAGACATTTCAAATCCTATCTAGTGCATACGCATGGATAAGAGCCTGAAATAATTTATGATAAATTGACACAATTTATTGAATTTTGTGTCATGGATTATGGATAGGTGGTGAGTCAATTGTTTCGGGTAAGAGACTGCACCCGAGGGCGGAAGATAGGAGTATTTCTACTCCTAATACTGTGAGTAAACTTATTATCGTCTTAATTATCTAGAGTAGTTTTATACAATTGTGTGATTTTATGAAAAATGGGTTTAAATGGTAAATTGCTATGTTTTAAGAGAAATTGTGATTTTATAAAATGATTTTATAAATTTTCTGAAAAATCGAATATTGGTTTTGAAAATAGAGTAATTGGAGACTGCTAGTTTGTGTTGCAAATTTATGGTTTTGAATTGAATGGCTTATGACAATAAATGAGCATGAATGGCTAAACTGATTTTGGTGTTAGAATTATTTATACTGTGTATTCAGCCTTGAGAGGCTAGGTTGCGATAAATTGCCATGTCATGCTAGAATGAATTTTATTGATTGGTGGATTATATATTAATTATTTACTGCAGAGGGGGTTCCGTGGACCAGCCTATTAGAGGGGCACGGTAAACTCCATTATATTATTACCTCGAACGGAGAGGCGCGTAGGGTATCTCCTGGGGTAAAGCTTAGGGTTCACTTCACGCCAAACCACCACGTGAAGGGGAACTCAGCCAACGCCAAGGAACGGCTGTATTTTTCTCAAACTAAAATATATTTTAAGTGTATACAAAATTTTAACAGCCTTGGCGGACTCGGTTAGATGCCCTGCGCAAGGTATCACCGAGTATGAGTTTTGGCACGAGCCAAAGTTTTAAGAAATTCATAAGCCAAGTTGATTACTCGATTTATATGGATTGATTTTATTTGGTTGAAATGAACTGAAAGGTAATGAAATTACAGTATGATGACTTATTTTAATTGTCTCCATTTACTCGGCTTTAGATACTTTAGATGGTATCTGTTTACTCACTGGGATTATAAAATCTCACCCCTTCTTCCTATACATTTTTCAGGCTCAGGACAGTTTGTAGATAGTCGAGTAGGACGAGAACTAAGCTCGGAACTGCATTATAGAAAGTAAGAGTTCACAGTCTTACATCCTCTTGGTCAATTGGAGCCCACGTGTCATTGCAGATCAAAACTTATATTTTGGTTATCTGTATTTCTATTCATACAATTTTTACTTTACTTTCATGTGCGAAAAATTATTTACGAATATTTCTATAAAAATTTATTTTATGAGAAAATAGGATATTTTATTTATTATTTTTGAATAGTACTAGTTGTCAACAATTTGCTTTCAAATGAACGTTTTAGATACTTAATTGTTTTTAAATCATTAAATATATATTTTCTGCTTACCTACTACATTTTTAGCAAGTTTTGAGATTTTTGATGAAAAATTACGAAAATACCCCTGTGAGCCAGAGAATAATATTTTATTGTTCTTATTTGAAAATGACTTATGATTTTTTTGAAATGCGAGATTTAATAATTGTTGCTCACCGGGGAGATACGGAAGTTGATGCTAAGCCTTGTGAGGTTTCAATAGGCATTCGGGGTGAAGAATGTCTGTCGAGGCCTCGCGGCGGTTGTCACGGGCCAGATGGGGAGTTCCGGGTCGTGACATAATAACTGTTTAAAATGAAAAATGGGCTTTTAATATTCTTATTTATTCTGAAAAAGGGGAATTAATTCAGTGAAAGTCGAAATGATTACCACGTTAATTACCCACTTTTTTTTCCTTTCTCTATTTCAAACCATGACGTGTCAGCTGCTCAAGCACTGCCATGTCACACACTCTAAACAATGACCATAGCTTGTCACCAACTCTGAACTCTAGCATGTCACAGATTTCCTCCATGACGTCTCACGAACTCTGAACGCTAGCGTGTCACAGATTCCCTCCATGGCATGTCACAAACTCTTAACTCTAGCGTGTCACAGATTCCCTTCATGGCGTCTCACTAACTCTGAACGCTAGCGTGTCACAGATTCTCTCCATGCCGTGTCACCAACTCTTAACTCTAGCGTGTCACAGATTCCCTCCATGGCGTCTCACCAACTTTGAACGTTGGCGTGTCACAGATTCCCTCCATGCTGTGTCACCAACTCTTAACTCTAGCGTGTCATAGATTCCCTCCATGGGGTCTCACCAACTCTAAACGTTGGCGTGTCACAAATTTCCTCCATGCCGTGTCACCAACTCTTAACTCTAGCGTGTCACAAATTCCCTCCATGGCGTCTCACCAACTCTGAAAGCTACCGTGTCACAAATTCTCACCATGGCGTGTCACCAACTCTTAACTCTGGCGTTTCACAGATTCCCTCCATGGCGTCTCACCAACTCTGAGCATGTCGTGTCACACATTCCCAACATGACGTTTCACAAACTCTAAACCCTACCCTATGACAACCGTCTAACATATGGCCTGCTATAGCAAGACCATTTCCTGCTTTGGATTCACATCTTTCTCCTTTCAATTCACCACCGTATCAAGGAGTTTTTGTTTCACCTCATTAGCCAAGCTTTCCATTCATGATGACCGGTTCCTCGTTTGATTTAATATCTCTCTTCTCCTATTATCTGAATGCCATGTCACAAATCTCTGAAAACCCATCTCATGCAACATTATTTTGTTTTGCACAACCTTCGAAAAAAAAAGGGTATTTTGCACAACAAATCTTTGCATATTTTTTTTTCTCCCATTTTTCGCCTGTTTGAGAATGCACGCTTACGAAGACAGCTCATTAAGGGCTTTTTTGTCCCAAAATCTATTCTGTTGGCTAAAAACAGTTAAAATTATCCCGAGGGTTATTTATAAAAACACGTTATTTTTAAGGGCTAAAAAAAAATCCCCTACATTTAACCACTAGAAGTGCATGAATACATTTAACCACCAGAAGTGGATGAATATATTTAACCACTATGAGTGGATGAATATTTTTAACCCGTTAGAATGGATGAATACTTTTAACTAGGAGTGGATGAACACTTTTAACCCACCACCCATCAAGAGTGGATAACCATTTTTAACTCACTACCCAGCAAGTATGGATGAATATTATAACCCACCAAAAAATCAACCAGAAGTTGATGAACAATGAAGAGATACAAGAAAAAGAGAAAAGTGGACAAAATAAAAGGAATATAAAAAATTGTCTATCATCGATGTGTTATGAAGGCCATTGGTTACGTACCTGTTGTACGTCAAAATATTTTGTTGAACTTTACAAAGTATCATTGAAAGCTAAAAAGAAAAAATATATATTGAAGCAAAATTTATTTAAGATGATTTTAATCATGGCCAAGTTGATATAAGACATCTGGATGTTGCTGAATTTCTTGTCCATGCTAAAAGAGGAATTGATCATCTGATTGATGATGTAAATATCTAAAAATGAAATTTCTTAATAGTTTGTTGGTATATTTTAGTATAACTTTATATATAATATGTTTTTATATGTTCTCATAATATTTAAATGATATATTCTTCTTATGTATTTGAATAATAAAGTTTGTATTTAAAGTTCACTTATGTTAACTTGCAAATTTTCTCTTATATATCTTATTTTAAAAATATGGATATTCATCTGGTTGAATCCAAGGTCAATGATGCAAATATATATTTAGAAGACAGTGCTACAATGCACACTATATTTAAAGATAAGAAATATTTTCCCCCTTTGACAATAAGAAAAACTAATGTCAATATAATATGTGGTAGTACAAGATTAATTGAAGAGCCAATATTGTACTACCTGAAGGAATAAAGTTTACAATAGAGGATGCATTATTTTCAATGAAGTCTTAAAGAAATTTATTAAGTTTTAAAGATATTGGTCTGAATGGATATCACATTGAGATAATGAATGAATGAGACAATTAATATCTTTATATTACATTTATTATCTCAAGTAAGAAGTGTGAATTGGAAAAATTACCCGCTTTATTCTTTGTATTGTACTGCATAAATATTAGAATAATTGAAAATCATACTATAATAAATCAAAAGTTTACTAATTATTTTAATATTTGGCATGGCCGGTTAAGCCATCCCATATCAATAATGATGCAAAAAATTATTGAAAATTCATGTGGTCATCCATTAAAAAACCAAAAAAATTTTCAATATGATAAATTCTTATGTGTTGCTTGCTTTGGAAACAAATTAATTATAAGGCCATCACTAGCTAAAGTTAGGACTAAATCTCTTAAATTTTTTAAACATATTCAAGGTGATATATGTGGATCTATACATCCATCATGTGAATCATTTAGATATTTTATAGTTTTAACTGATGCATTGACTTCATGGTCACATGTGTGCTTATTATCTGCTTGCAATTTGGCATTTGTAAGATTACTTGTCCAAATCATTCGTTTGTGAGTACATTTTCCTGATAATACAATCAAGACCATTCGTCTTAACAATGGAGTGAATTTACATCTCAAGCTTTTAATGAATATTGCATGTTGGTTGAAATAACTGTTAAACAACCTGTTGCTTATATTGATATACAAAACAGTCTAACAGAATCGTTTATTAAACGCTTCCAACTAATTGCAAAGCCATTACTTATGAAAACTAAACTCCTCATTTTTGCTTCGTGGCATTGCCATTTTGCATGCAACAACACTTGTATGCATCAAGCCTGTCAAACCCTGCTTTGTAAAATAATTATAATGTCATTCATATGCTTGATAGAATGTTTGTATATTTAGGAAGTTCGAGAAATCGTTAAAAGATGATATTGCCCCTAATGGTACCATTAAGTAGATTAAGCCTCGAACTAGTTCAAATAGGAATTTTAAGGTGAAATTAAGAGTTTCATAGTTTAGGGATGACTCAAAATGGTAATTAGGAGTTCGAGGATAAATTCAGAGTCAAACCGAAATTTTCATTATCTAGGGGCAAAATTATAATTTTTCCACCCGCGGATAAAATTTGAGATTTTGAGAGAATTTAGATCACATTTGACAAATTGGAGAATTGTATGAGTATAAGGGATGAAAAATATGTCTATGGGTAATTTTTCAGTTTTTGGGGTAAAAATGTAATTTTTCACTTTACGGGGGTAAAAGTGTAATTTTTAAAAATTTACTCCACCAAAACTTTGGAAAAGTCTAGAAATTTC
>NC_030853.1:20190765-20193644 GCF_000208745.1 Theobroma cacao | reverse complement strand
GAGGAGAATTTGTGAGATAAAAGGCGATTTGGAAGTCAAGTGAGGCATAATAAGGTATTTTGGGTACCAAGGAGACAAGATAAAATTTTTAGAATAAAATAATATTTTATTAATAAAATAATATTAAAATATTAATATTTAGCCGGATGTCGAAGTCAATCAAGAAGAAGGATCATATGGTTGATCCAAGTGGGGGAGAAGATGACAAGCCCGACTCTATAAAAATATTTGTCATGACATACATGTGATGGATAACATGTTTGCATGCTAAGAGAGTCCCGAAAAATTTACAAAAGTCGGTATTGTACCTAAAGGTACAATAAAGTTGATTTAAGCCTCGAACTAGATCAAATAGAGAATATATGATGAAATTAAGAATTTTAAAGTCCCAGAATGGTTTAATATGGTGATTCGGAGTTCGAGGATCAATTTGGAGTCAAACTGAAATTTTCGCTATCTAGGGGTAAAATGGTCATTTGTCACCTGGGGACAAAATGGGAATTTTAAAAAAGATTTTTTTGGCCCCATTTGACTTATTGGAGTAAAATTTGAGGTTAAGAAGTGAAAAATTTTAATTTTGATATAATTTGGAGTAAAAGGGTAAAATGGTAATTTTGCCATCCCATGGGCAAAATTATAATTTTCCACCACTAGTACATTTTTCTAGCACATGGTCTTCCTGTATCCTCATTTTGACCATTGACTAATTGTGTGGTGGAGATAAAAAGGATTAAAATTTTAAAATTTTAAAAATGGACCAATAAGAAAATGACATGTGTCATACCTTTATTATTTTATTGTTTCTTATTAAAAAGGCATAAAATCAGCCCATTTTCTTCATATGGCCAGCCAAGCAAGGAAGAGAGAATAAGAGAGGAAAAACAAAGGGAAAAACAAGAAAACCTAGGTGAAAATTCAAAGAAAAAGTGAAGAAATCAAGGAAACAAGCTAGGTAAGTTAGAATTTCTTTAGTTCTCCTTGATACCTAGCTTACCCATGCTTTTGTTCTTGATTTTCATGGTTGAATATTGAGTTATTATGATGAATCCAATTCTGAAAAATGGGTTAGGAGAGAGAAACTTGTTAGATTAATTTGATTTTAAGTTATGTTAGTGTTTTAAGTTAGTTTAATATATTTAGGAACAAAACAACAAGAAAAGAATTTATTTTCCTCCATTACCATTATTGGCCGAATTTTCTAGGGGAATATTGGCTGATGATCTTGATGTTTATTTGAGGAATTATGATGAATAATGATGAATTATGAGTCTAGAAAAATAATGGGAATTTTCTGAGCAAAAATATGAATTTTTACCCATTAGGGGTATTTTCATAATTTGCTATCGGAACTGATAATTTGCATCACACTGAGGGAAATTAAGTCAATTTGGGTGCAATTGAGGTATAGAAACTGAAAAAAATTAATTTGGAGTTTAAACGGAGGCGTATATCGATTTAATCGGGTAATAGGCCGAATTAGGTCAGCACCGCATTTAAGCGATAGTCGGATAAGTTGTATATCATATCATGCATATATACTGAGCCTGAATTGATTTTATAATGGTCAAGCATTTATGTGGTGAATTATGTATTGTACATTGTGGATAGGTGGTGAGCAAATTACACTAGTAAAAGTACAGAAATTGTGCTTGAAGACTGGGATTAGGAGTACATCGACTCCTAGAACTGTGAGTGGATAATTTATCGTCTTAAATATCTAGAGTAATTACACTTGTTTGATGCTTTTACTGAATGGTGAGTTTAAATTATAAAATATTATGTTTTCCAATTAAAATATTTTTTTTATAAACTAAAATGAGATTTATACTGGTTTTGAAAACTAATATTGTTTTGGGAAAATTGAGTATATGGAGACTGTGTTGAATTTACGATTTTATATGTTATTGAAATTGTGGATTATAACACTATGGTAGCATGATGGCTAAATTTTTGGGATTGGCATGAAATATATGAACAGTTTTGGATTGGTCTCGGTAGACTGAATTACATTTTATTCGTCATATTATGCTATTGAAATTTTTATGGGTCTGGTGGTATATTAAACGGTCACTGCAGTGGTGGGGGTTTTCGTGGACTGCCTATGAGAAGAGCACGGTAACTCAATTATATACTTACCTCCGGGGGAGATGTTGGGTGAAGTATCTCCTGAGGTATGATTTGAATGCAACTCACGTTTGGGCCACCACGTGAGAGTGAGACTCAGCCAACGTCAGGGAACGGCTGTGTGTTAGATGTGAAAACATGTTTATGGGTATGGGTCATTGAACAGCCTTGGCGGTCTCAGTGGGATACCTTGACGAAGGTACCTGCGAGAATGATTCTGGCAGGGGCAAAGTTTAAGAAATTCATAAGCCGAGAAATTTTGATGAAAAGAAATTATTTGGTATAGATTGAAACAAATTTTGTGTTATGAACATTATTGAGATATAACGTTTTTATATTGTCTCCATCTACTCGACTTTAGATGCTTTTGATGGTAATTGTTTACTCATTGGGATTTTATAATCTCACCACCCTCATTTCCTCACATTTCAGGCTCGGGGAATTTCATAGTTAGCTGACTTTTACAAGGACCTTCATTTGGACTCGAATCGGTAAAAGCTGTAGGTTTCCAGCTTCCGATGCATTTTGGATAGATGTGGGCCCACGTGTCACTGTAAAAGAAATTTTATGCTTTGGTTATTTGCTTTATAGTATATATGAATATAATTATCTTTTACGCTATAAGAATTATGTACCGATAGTTTTATGAAAATTATTTTACAAGAAAATAGTTTATTTTATTGAATATTTTTATCATATTCAAATGGTCAAATTTTCACTTCAAATGAACGTTTTAGATACTTAATTTTTTTTTT
>NC_030853.1:20182642-20190357 GCF_000208745.1 Theobroma cacao | reverse complement strand
GAATTTTTAACAACCTTGGCCGTCTCAGTGGGATACCCTGACGAAGGTATCCGCGAGAATGATTTTGGCAGGAGCCAAGTTTTGTGAGATATATAAGCCATGTTGATTAATTGAGTAAACTGAATATTCATGTTATGAAACATATATTGGAAAAGAATATTTTAATTCATCTCCATTTACTCTCCTTTAGATAGTTTAGATGGTATCTGTTTACTCACTGGGATTTTATAATCTCACCACCCTCAATTCCCCACATTTCAGGCTCGGGATAGCTGGTAGATAGCCGATTGCATCAAGGACTTTAGTTAGCCTTACATCGACAAAATTGTAGGTTCACAAACTCGCATCTTATTGGTTAGTTGAGGGCCTACATGTCATTGTAAAAGTAATTTTATATTTTTGTTATTTGATTTAAAGTATGTATGAACATATTTGCTTTTACATCATGTTTTTAGCGGGTTTTGGTGTTTTCAAAGAAAACTGATGAAAATGCCCCTGTGGAGCTAGAAAATAATATTTTATTATTTGAGTTGGAAACAACGTATGATTTCTTGAAATGAGAGATTTAATAACTGTCGCTCAACGGGGAGATGCCGAAAGTTGATGCTAAGCCTTACGGGGTTTTGATCGGCATTCGAGGTAATGAGTGCTTATCGAGACGTCGCGACGATTGTCACGGGCCCTATAGGAGTTCCGGGTCGTGACAAAGCCAATGAGTTATAATAAATTTTCCCTTATACAATTAGTTTATGATCAAAAACCAAATATTTTCCATCTAAGAATTTTCAAATGTACGATATATGTCCCAATTGTTCCACCATAATGCACAAAGATGGGTCTTTAAAAAGAGGTTAAGAATATATGTTGGATATGGATTTTCACTTATAATTAATATCTAGAACTATTAATAGGAGATTTATTCACGGCGAGCTTTACCGATTATCATTTTGATGAAACAGTTTTTCCAACTTTAAAGGGAGAAAATAAGCAATTGGAAAAAGAAATTTCTTGGAATGCATTATCATTATCTAGTTTTGATCCTCACACAAATTAGTGTGAACTTAAAGTTCAAAAGATAATTTATTTGCAAAATATAGTAAATCAGTTGCCAGACGTATTTACAAACCTTAAGAGTAACTAAATCTCATATACCAGTTGCAAAAGCTCTTATTAGAATTAGTGTCCCTATAAGACAAGGCACGCTAAAAGCATGAGAAACCAATTGGTTTCAAAAATAATATCCTCGAAAAAGAAAAAGAGCAAATATATAAAATGGTCGAAAAGAGGAAACAAAAACTATAGAAGAGAACCTTAACATAATTGATTAAATTTCAAAAGAAATTTAAATACTTGAAGTCATTGAAAATGAAGAGATCTCAATAAATTGAGCAGAAACCAAACTTTATGATTATCATCGCAAGCATCCAACATTGAGTAGAAAGTTTTCACGAAGAAAGTCTCATGAGGATCATGCTTCCATACTAATTTATCCTCCCTTCCCTGCACAAGAACAACTAAAGAGAGTTTAGGAAAAATTTCCTCATAATTCGGCCTTTCCCAAGAGTAAAACGCTCGTTTGAAGCAAATAAACCATGTCTGGTTGGGCTTGGCATCAATGACTCGCATGTCTTTGTCCATTGCTTAAAAAAAAAAAGACAGGGATACGGACATATCCTCAATCTATTTATTGAGCCATAAAAAAATAATAACGCCATTGCCCATTACCTAATGGCAAGCATGGTAATTGATCAGATTTTGAATACCTTCGCTGGTTAGAAGCTTAACAATGCTTCTCTATACCGATGACATTCTCGTAATGTTTGATCAAAAATGAGTCTAATGGGTATCACCAATCCCATATTTCTCGATAATCGAACGTTTGCATAAAGCTTCCTTGTCCATCCCATGCTGCCACTACCATTTGGCAAGAAAGCAAGATTTTTGTGAGAAAGGCTAGAAATCCTTAGCCCACCAAATCTTTTAGGCTTGCAAATAGTGTTCCAATTAACTTTGGATATCTTACGCCAAGTTTGGCCTTTAGGTAAAGCCACACAAGCAAGGGCTTTAGGCCCTCAATTTGGGATGGCGCTATAATTTTATAATAATTATAATATAATTAATTATATTAAAAAAATATAAATCTCTTGGGGTTGTCTCCCTTAATGTCTCATAAAAATATCCTATTTATACTAACAATCTTAATCTAAAATCCCCTAAGTTAACCAGCTGATTCCAATTAAGCTTAAAAGTGTAATGAGAGGCCCAAAAATCAAATATCATCTTTTAAAATTTCTATTCCCAGAGTAGTACACCTTGTCATCTTTCAATGTAAATTTCTTTATCTTTGAGGTAAAACTAAGCAAAGTGGTCTTCAGAAAAGTTGTAGCTTTGTCTCTCAGCTTTTGAATGGTCGAAGAATCGTATCATTTGAAGTTTTGTAGAAAGAGTTATGGGAAAAACACAGTAGTATATGCAATTAGAATTTTAAATCCTTCAAACACCCCACTTTCCAAAATTAAACCTTATTTTCTTAAATCTTACAAAAGATAAAAATTAATAAATAATGACTAAATTAAGATAAATAAATAAAATTAAAATAACTTAATAAAATAAACTAAATAAAAAAATAACTAAAAATTACAAAATTTTAATCTAAACTTAAAAACTTAAATAGCTTTTAAAAACAATTTAAAATAAAAATAATTCTATTTCATATAATTATCATCCTACATTTCCTTTCTACCTGACATCACTTTCTTGACCAAAGGAAGAAAGCTTTACACAAGACAGGTTCCTAATAAACCAAGAAATAATTGATGATCACATCCATTTGATCAATAAATTTTAGTCAATCATCATTCTAGTAAGGACTTTTCACGTGTTGGCTGTTGCACTTGCAATTCTTTAAATTATATTGTAATCATATCGTTATCGTTAGACCTATCCATCATTTGGATGGCTAGCCAAGTTCATGGACTTAATCCGATTTAGTCAATCTATTGGCAAGATATTTAAAATTTGGATCTGATTTAATTTTATTTGAAATATTATTATATTAATATTTTAATATTTTTATTTAATTTTAATTTTAAAATTTAATTAAAAATATTAAAATATTAATATTATGAATATATATATATGAATATCCATGATATCACAGTTCAAAATTTCGAAGCAAGCCAAGCAATCCAGATAGGCCAAATAGTCCAATAGGCCAAACATAAAAGGGTAATCTAATTTTAACTTTAATTACATATATGTAAATTTGAATGTGGATTAGATTGGATTAGAATAAAGATTTAATCCAACCAAATCAAATCTTTTAACATTATCTTTATCTTATAAATTCTATCTAGATATAAGGGGTTATTAGTTTATAAATAAGCCCATCACTTCATTTCTAAATGCACTCTCAAATAAGATCTTCTTACTCCCTATAAATACTTTCTCTCATAACTGTTCTTTCAAGTTATATTTTATAACATGTAATCAACATGATTCTCTAATTCCTCAAGTTTTGATACTATTTTGTTTTCATTATCTTCAAACTTTAAAAGGATTTTAATGGCTAGTCTTTAATTTTTAGTTTTAGTAAATAAGGTAAGTGACTTTACATCATATCTTTTTAGTGTTTTCATTCCTTGAAAATCAACTTTATCTAAATTTTGCTATCATGTAGTATTTATCATATTTTGTTCATTGATTTATTAAATCAGGTTAAGCTTAAATATATATATATATATATAATTTATATGATTTATTTGTTGAACTTCGACTATGATTTTACTCAACATATGTAAATCTATCTTTGATATTATGAGATCTTGCATAAGACATTTTTGAATTGAACATATAAAGTTGACTTTTATGATATCTATTTTGTAACAAGTGAAAATATAATACTTTGGGTAATCTAAAAACACAATTTGTTTTGGATTCCATGTATTTTTGTGATTTAGCGAAGAAATGAGTTATTAATGAAAAATCATGAATCTTGTCTATTCCCTAAAGTAAATGCAATATCATTTAATAATTATGGTTAGAGATGTGGAAGAGGTCGCCATAATAATTACAATCATGATAGTTACACTAATCACTATTCTAATAATAAGAATACATTTAACCATAAAAAGTGGATGAATACATTTAACCACTCGAAGTGGATGAATACTTTTAACTCATCAGGAGTGGATAAACACTTTAAACCCATCACCCATCAAGAATGGATGACCACTTTTACCCTGCTACCTACCAAGTGTGGATGAATATTATAACCCACCAGAAAATCTACCAGAAGTTGATGAATAGTAAAGGATACAAGAAAAAGATAAAAATGGACAAAATAAAAGGAATATAAAAAATGTTTATCATCGATGTGTTATGAAAGGCCATTGGTTACATACTTGTTGTACGTCAAAACATCTTGTTGAACTTTATCAAATATCATTAAAAGCTAAAAAGAAAAAATATATATTGAAACAAATTTTGTTTAAGAAGATTTTAACCATGACCAAGTTGATATAAGACATCTGAATGTTGCTGATTTTCTTGTCTACGCTGAAAGAGGAATTGATCATTTGATTGATGATGTAAATATCCAAAAATGAAATTTCTTATTATAGAATATGTTTTTATATGTTCTCATTATATTTAAATGATATGTTCTTCTTATGTGTTTGAATAATAAATTCTGTATTTAATGTTTGCTTATGTTAACTTGCAAGTTTTCTACTATATATCTTATTTTAAAAATATGGATATTCATTTGGTTGGATCCAAGATCAATGATGTAGATATATATTTAGAAAATAGTGTTACAATGCACACTGTATTTAAAGACAAGAAATATTTTTCCCACTTGACAATTAGAAAAACTAATGTCAATATATTATGTGGTAATACAAGATTAATTGAAGAGCCAATATTGTATTAGCCAAAAGAACAAGTTTATAATAAAGGATGCATTATTTTCAACTAAGTCTTAAAGAAATTTATCAAATTTTAAAGATATTAGTCTGAATGAATATCATGTTGAGATTATGAATGAAAGAGCTAATTAATATCTTAATATTACATTTATTATCTCAAGTAAGAAGTGTGAATTGGAAAAATTACCTACTTTGTTCTTTGGATTATACTACATAAATATTAAAATGATTGAAACTCATACTATAATAAACCAAAAGTTTATTAATTATTTTAACATTTTGCATGACTGGTTAAGCCATCCTAGATTAATAATGATGCCAAAAATTATTGAAAATTCATGTGGTCATCCATTAAAAAACCAAAAGATTTTTCTATTTGATAAATTCTCTTGTGTTGCTTACTCTAAAAACAAATTAGTTATAAAGCCATCACTAGCTAAAATTAGGACTGAATCTCCTAAATTTTTTAAACGTATTTAGGGTGATATATGTGGATCCATACATCAATCATGTGAACCATTTAGATATTTTATAGTTTTAACCAATGCATTGACTTCATGGTCACATGTGTGCTTATTATCAACTTGCAATTTGGCATTTGCAAGATTACTTGTCCAAATCATTCGTTTGTGAGTGCATTTTCCTGATTACACAATCAAGACCATTTCGTCTTAACAATGTTGGTGAACTTACATCTCAAGCTTTTAATAAATATTGCATGTTGGTTGGAATAACTATTAAACAGCCTGTTGCTTATGTTCATGCATAAAGAGGTCTAGTAGAATCATTCATTAAAAACTTCCAACTAATTGTAAGGCCATTGCTTATGAAAACTAAACTCCCCATTTTTACTTGGTGGCATGCCATTTTGCACGTAGCAACACTTGTACACATCAAGCCAACGAGTTATAATAAATTCTCCCTTATGTAATTGGTTTATGGTCAAGAATCAAATATTTCTCATTTAAGAATTTTTGGATGTATGGTCTATATCCCAATTGTTCTACTGCAACGCACAAAGATGGTTCTTTAAAAGAGGTTAAGAATATATGTTGGATACGAATCTTCATCTATAATTAAATATCAAGAACCATTAATAAGAGATTTATTCATAGCGAGGCTTGTTGATTATCATTTTGATGAAATAGTTTTTCCAACTTTAAAGGGAGAAAATAAGCAGTTGGAAAAAGAAATTTCTTGGAATGCATTATCATTATCTAGTTTTGATCTTTACACAAATCAATATGAACTTAAAGTTCAAAAAATAATTTATTTGCAAAATATAGCAAGTCAATTGCCATACGTATTTATTAACCTAAAGAGTAACTAAATCTCATATACCAGTTGTAAAAGCTCTTATTAGAATAAATGTCTCTATAAGACAAGGCACGCCAAATGCGTAGGAAACCAATTAGTTTCAAAAATAAAATCTTTAAAAAAGAAAAAGAAAAAATATACAAGATAGTTGAAAAGATGAAACAAAAACTCCAAAAGAAACCCTTAACATAATTGATAAAATTTCATAAGAAATTTAGGTACTTGAAATAATTGAAAATGAAGAGATTTCAATAAATTGAGTAGAAACCAAACTTCATGATTGTCATCACAAGCATCCAACATTAAGCGGAAAGTTTTCACGAAGAAAGTCTAATGAGGATCATGCTTTCATACAAATTTATCCTCTCTACCTTGAACAAGAACAACTGAAGAGAGTTTATGCAAAATTTCCTTATAATCCGACCTTTCCCATGAGTAAAGTGCCTTTTTGAAGCAAATAGACCACGTCCTATTGGGCTTGGCATCAAAGACTCGCATGTCTTTGTCCACCACCAAAAAGAAAAAGTGTGGATATTTGGAGGATAGGGACATATCCTCAATCCATTTATCGAGCCATAAAAATATAGTAATGCCATGGCCCACTACCCAGTGGCAAACATGGTAATCGATCAGATTTTGGACACCCTCACTAGTTGGAAGCTTGACAATGCTTTTCCATACCGATGACATTCTCGTAGTGTTTGATAAAAAAGGAGTCCAATGGGTATCATCAATCCCGTATTTCTTGGTAATCAAATGTCTGCGTAAATCTTTCTTGTCCATCCCATACTACCACCACCATTTGGCGAGAAAAGCAAGATTATTGTGAGAAAGGCTAGAGATCCTTAACCCACCAAATCTTTTAGGCTTGCAAACAGTGTTCCAATTAACTTTGGACATCTTATGTCAAACCCTGCTTTGTAAAATAATTATAACGTCATTTACATGCTCGATAGAATGTTTGTATATTTAGGAAGTTCGAGAAATCGTTAAAAGATGATATTGCCCTAATGGTACTATTGAGTCGATTAAGCCTCGAACTAGTTCAAATAGGAATTTTAAGGTGAAATTAAGAGTTTCACAGTTCAGGGATGACTCAAAATGGTAATTCGGAGTTCGATGATCAATTTGGAGTCAAACCGAAATTTTCACTATTTAGGGGTAAAATTGTAATTTTTTCACTCGTGGTCAAAATTTGAGATTTTGAGAGAATTTAGATCACATTTGACCAATTGGAGAATGGTATGATATAAGGGATGAAAAATTTGTCTATGGGCAATTTTTCAGTTTTTTGGGAAAAAATGTAATTTTTCACTTTACGGGGGCAAAAGTGTAATTTTTTAAAAATTTGCTCCACCAAAACTTGGAAAAGTCTAGAAATTCATGGAAGACATGGATAAGTAAAGAGGATTGAGTGGTAGAAAAAAAAAAGTCAAAAAGATGGCTAGAAAAAAATAAAATAATAAAATA
>NC_030853.1:20170237-20173971 GCF_000208745.1 Theobroma cacao | reverse complement strand
AATTGATCCTCGAACTCCTAATTACCATTTTGAGTCATCCCTGAACTGTGAAACTCTTAATTTCACCTTAAAATTCCTATTTGAACTAGTTCGAGGCTTAATCGACTTAATGATACCATTATGGGCAATATCGTCTTTTAACGATTTTTTGAACTTCCTAAATATACAAACATTCTATCGAGTATGTGAATGACATTATAATTATTTTACAAAGCAGGGTTTGACAAATTTTATTCTTCAGTTATTTAATTTAAAATATGTATGAATATATTTAGCTTTTACACCATGTTTTTGGCGAGTTTTGGTATTTTCGAAAAAAAATGACCAAAATGCCCCTGTGAGCCAGAAAGTAATATTTTATTATTTTGATTTGGAAATGACTTATGATTTTTTTTGAAATGTGAGATTTAATAACTATCGCTCACTGGGGAGATGCAGAAGCTGATGCTAAGCCTTGCGGGGTTTCAATCGGCATTCGGGGTAATGAGTGCCTATCGGGACGTCGCGGCGGTTGTCACGAGCTCGATGGGAGTTCCGGGTCGTGACATCTTACGCTAAGGCTAGCCCTTAGGTAAAGCCACCCAAGTAAGGCTTTAGGCCCTTAATTTGGGGAGGTCACATAATTTTATAATAATTATATTAAAAATATATAAAAATTAAAAAATATAAAAGTGAAAGATAATTAATAAAATTACCTATGCTCTCACTTCTTTAATTATGTGCCTAATAAATCTCAATTTTTTTATCACTTCCTAATTCCAAAAATGCTATTAATTCTCAACTATTCATCTTATTTCCAATCAACTAACAGTTATATGTATTTAATCATCTCCAATAACTATTTTTTTCTCACTTATTTCTCTTATTTCCAATCAACTAAGGGTAACACATATTTAATAATTTCCAAGAGCTATTTTTTTCCTATATATAAAATTATTTTTTTTCATTGTATAATATCTAGTTTTGAATTCTATTTTCCTTATTTGCTATTTCTTCTTTTTAACTTCAATTTGCTTCCAAAAAATATGTAGAAATTTTATTATCCTATTATTTTTATAAAATCGTGAGCCTCATTTGCGGTTTACTATAAGCATTCAACAATTAGGTATTATTGTTCTAATCTTTACAGGCTTTTTTACTTTAATTTAGAGTTTATATTATATTGTTATATTGTCTTATTTTATGTGATAGTTGATTTATTTGAATTAGAAAATTTGATTGTTGATTTTATATTAACCATTTAAAAAATCTAAGATAATTATAATAGCTAAATATTTTTGTACTTCATAATAAATATTTGAATATGTCAAATTGAAAATATGAATTTGGTTATTTAAAGCTTAAAAAAAAGGAAGAATTCAAAGTTTAATACAATCTAAAAAAGGAGCACTTGATAAATTTTTTACAAGTAAAAAAGTAATGAATTAGAAATTATTAATGAATTTCCCTTAAACGAACAAGTTAATAATCTTAGAGAGTTATATGATGATAAAATACTAGAACAAGAAGTTAATAAAGAGATTCAAAATTATCATAGAAATCATGATGAAGAGGATCATCCTATTAATTTAAATGATTGCATTCCTAAAAATATTTAAGATCCAAGTCAATGGATAAATATTGATACAAATTTAAGAGATTTATTAGTAGAAAAATATTCATTTAAAGTTAATGATTTAGATTTTCCTAAAGATGAATTTTCAAGACATTTTTATACTACATATTATATTCAAAAGTTGGCAAATGGGGAGACGCATGAAAGAAGATGACTAGTTTATTCAAAAGACTTAGATAAAGTATTTTGTTTTTGTTGCAAATTGTTTAATTTGGCTTCTAGTACAAGTAAACTAGCTAATGTTGGCACCAGAGAATGGAGAAACCTTACTACTAAACTTAAGAGTCATGAATAAGAGTAATGAGCATATTACTAATATGAGTTCTTGGATTGGTTTAGAAATGAGATTATTGACAAATAAAACAATTGATAAAAGTGTTCAAGAACAAATAAAAAGAGATGAAGAACATTGGAAAAAGTATTAACAAAATTCTTGCTGTAGTAAAAACTCTTGGTAAAAATTATTTGCCTTTTGTGGGAAAAATGAAAAGATTTATCAAGAAAGTAATGGAAATTTTTTAAGTCTAATTGAAATGATTGCAGAATTTGATCTCATGATGCAAGAACATATTCGACACATTAAAGACAATAAAATTCATACCCATTACCTTGGACATAATGTACAAAATGAATTGATAAATTTGTTAGCAAGTGAAATTAGAAATAAAATCATTAAAAACTTCATAGAAGCAAAATATTTTTCAATAATACTTGATTGCACTCGAAATGTAAGTTATCAAGAGCAAATGTCTTTTATATTATGATGAGCTAATATTTCATCAAGTCCAATTAAATTTATGGAGCATTTTTTGAATTCTTAAAAGTAGATGATACAATTGGAAAAGGCCTTTTTGATGCCATTGTGGATGAAATAAAAAATATTGGGCTTGATATTAATAATTTAAGAGGATAGGGATATGATAATGGATCTAATATGAAAGGCAAGCAACAAGGAGTGTAAAAAAGAATTTTAGACTTAAACCCTAGATCCTTTTATACACCATGTGGTTTTCACATTCTAAATATAGTACTATGTGACATGGCAAATTCTTGCACTAAAGCTATATCATTTTTTGGAGTGGTACAACGTATTTATTCACTATATTTTTCTTCTACCAAACAATGGAAAATTTTACAAGACAACATACCTAGTCTAACTCTTAAGTCATTGTCACAACCACGTTGGGAAAGTCATATTGAAAGTGTTAAAGCAATAAGATTCCAAGCCCTACAAATAAGAGATGCTTTATTGAAATTAGTAGAAGTTAGTGAATATCATAAAATTAAAAGTGAAGCTAATTGCTTAACAACATATGAGCTTGAAAAATTTGAGTTTTTGTTGGGAATGACTATTTGGTATGATATATTGTTTGCTATTAACTCTGTTAGCAAATATTTGCAATCAAAAGATATGTGTATTGATGTTGCTATAGAATAGTTAAAAGGTCTTCTTTTTTTTTTTTTTAAATATATAGAGAAAATGGATTTGCATCTGCTATGATTTCTTCTAAAGAAATTACATCTAAAATGAACATAGAACCTAAATTTTGCGATACATATTGTCACGACCCGGAACCTCCCTCAGGCCCATGACAACCGTCGCGACGTCCCGATTGACACTCATTATCGGAATGCCAACCGGAACCCGCAAGGCTTACATATCAGTTTCTTTCCTTTCCTGTGAGCAATTATTGTTAAATATTGAGTTTTTAGAGAATATATACAATTTTAGATCAAAAACAATCAAAATAAAATTTTCGACACACAGGGGTATTTTGGTCATTCTTACCTAAAAAATTTTGAAATGGCTAAAACGTAATATACAAGTAAAAAATACATAATTCATATTCAACAATGAGTTTAAAAGTCTAAAATTTCATTAAAACGAAATTACGGTTATTTGAATATAATAAGAAATATTAAGGGAAATATTCTATTTTTTTATAAAAAAATATTTATAGGGTTATACGTGAATAATTTTTATAGCGTAAAGCTAAATAAATTTATACATAAATACAGTAAGCCAAAATATTAATTTAATTTACAATAACAAGAAGGCCCCCAAATAAACAAAAGTAAAGAGGACTGTGAACCTACGGTTAGAAAAATGCAGATCCAA
>NC_030853.1:20159104-20165149 GCF_000208745.1 Theobroma cacao | reverse complement strand
GTGTAAATTTCTAAAATCTCCAATTCAACTCCAATTCCATCCATTTCAATTTCAATTATCCAATTATATCCACAATACCTCAATGACTGTGAATGTGGTCCAATTTATCAGTTCGGACCACAAATTACGCTTTTACCCTTAGTGGGTAAAAATTTCAATTTTTTTGCACCAAAAATTCCCATTTAATTTCCAACCTCATAATTCATCATTTTTCCATCTAATTCTCTTAAAATAAAGTCAACCTCATCCTCACACACCATTGGCTAGATTCGGCCTAGAGAAATTCATGGAGAAAATGAATATTTTTCTTGTTGTTTTACTCATAAACATGCTAAACTAACACTAAATACTAACATAGTTCAAAATCAAATTAATCTAACTTTCTCTCTCTAAACCCATATGATCAGATTCGAATCCATCATCAAAATATATAATTTAACCATGAAAAATAAGGAAAAATGCATGGAAATGATAAATAAAATAAGGAGAAACCCATATGTCAGATGGAGAAATCCATCTCTAAACCCATAATTTAACTTTCTCCTGCTGGTTTTGGCTGACCATCCCAATGAAGAATTCTGGAATTTTCAAGCCTTTTAATAGGCTTAATAAAATATTATTATTTTATTTACCTTTTAAATATTTTATTATTTTATTTTTTTCTAGCCATCTTTTTGACTTTCTTTTTCTACCACTCAATCCTCTTCACTTATCCATGTCTTTCATGAAATTTCTAGACTTTTCCAAAGTTTTGGTGGAGCAAATTTTTAAAAATTGCACTTTTGCCTCCGTAAAGTGAAAATTACTTTTTTACCCCAAAAACTGAAAAATTGCCCATAGACATATTTTTCATCCCTTATACTCATACCATTCTCCAATTTGACAAATGTGATCTAAATTCTCTCAAAATCTCAAAATTTATCCGTGAGTGGAAAAATTACGATTTTGCCCCTAGATAGTGAAAATTTTGATTTGACTCCGAATTGATCCTCGAACTCCGAATTACCATTTTGAGTCATCCTTGAACTATGAAACTCTTAATTTCACCTTAGAATTTCTATTTGAACTAGTTCGAGGCTTAATCGACTCAATAGTACCATTAGGGGCAATATCATCTTTTAACGATTTCTCGAACTTCCTAAATATACAAACATTCTATCGAGCATGTGAATGACATTATAATTATTTTACAAAGCAGGGTTTGACAATGCCTCATTTAAATATTTCGCTTTAGGCTTTGGAGGTTACTGAGCTACCTCTGTCTTACGCTTATACATGAACCCGCTGCATGAGAATGAACGCCATAATTGTTCAAGTTTATGAATAACTCCTTTTGGATCTTGAATGATTGATAAGTAATAGAGAGATAGTGAGTTCAATACTGAATTGATAAGCGTGATCCTGCCACTAAGAGACAAACATTTCCTTTGCCAAAAGAATAGCCTCTATTCCTATGTATTATTTCTTTCCTCGTTTGGTTGATAACTGGCCCAAGGAAAAGCTATTCTCTTGTAACGTGTAATCTTCAAAATCCCTTAAAAACACCCTGCATGTGAAATCCCACATTGAGTAAGAGGATAAGTTAGGAACCTTTAGGTGACCATATAGAGTACATATTTTGAACATCAAACTTAACCTTCAAAACAATTCATTAACACTATTGGTTGTCTATCCCTTTTAAAACAAAAAATTTTCTAAGTTTGGAATGGGTCAAAATATGTGATTTTTATATAACAATCTTTTAGAAATAAAAAATAGCAGTAATGATTCCCTTGATTTTTAAATGACCAAAAATGATTTTTTTCATAATTTTTAGAGTATGTTTGCTATGGTAAATGGGAGTCGTAAATTTAATTTTGATCGAAGTTTTTTGATTTTGTTCTTGGAACCAAAATTTTAATTTTAATTCTTTTAGATTTTGATTCTTTTGATATTTTTAATGAATCCAAATGCGGGTTGTTTGCTTATATACATTAAATATCTTAAGTAAATGAAAAGTAAAAAGGAAAAAAGCAAAAATGAGAACATTTGCTTAAATGGTATTTAATGTAAATAAGTTGAGAAGGTTTTATATGTAATCTGTTTCAAAAATTGCATTCTGTTTCAAAAATTGCATTCTGTTTCAAATATATCAATACATGTTCATGATGTATCAATATATATAGTCATGCATTGATACATGTTCATCATGTATCAATACATTTTTTTTTAAATCAAATGTAACGATACATTTTGTCAATTTCAAAGAAATAAAAAGGGAAGAACTGTATGTTTGCACTCAAAACTATAAATACCTCACATTTTTGAAGGGTTTCAACCCTCAATCGTTTTTCTAAGGTATATCTCTCTACTCAAACCCTTTCAACTCATTTTTAACTCAAATCTACATTTTTGATGATTAAATGATGTGGTCTTGAGTTGTTACGAAAAATGTGACATTTTTAAGTGTTAGAAACTTTAAATCTTGATTTCTAGTTTTAGAAAATATGATTTTTATTGCCTAGATTTTCTGCTGGTGATTAATGCTTATAGGTTTTCTGATTTTCCTAAGCATCTAAGCTCACCTAAGGTAAGGATGAAAGATTTATGGGTTTCTAAGCATGAGTTTTAACTAGAAAATTAATTTAGTTAAAAGCGAGTAGTTTCAAAAGTACTTAGAATGATTATTGCAAGATTTTTAATCTAGGAAATAATTATGATGATTATTGAATGATAGGAACACTTGAAAACTCCACGGATATCATCGAAACGAAATTGTGATTAGAGGTAGGAATCGACTCACCAATTAAGCGAGTAGATACACCTTTTCAAGTATTTTAATATGTAAAGTCAACATATTTTTATGGAAATGGTTGTTTAAATGTGTTAAAAAATTATTTCCATAAATGGTTTATTAAAGGATTTGAACTACAAGGTTTTATGAAGTTTTTAAAGAAATGTTCAAATGAATTAATTTGATAATGATTGTGATATATGTAACACAATGAGTTTCAAATTGTTTATGAATCTATTCTGTATGTAAATATACTACCATATATTAGTTTTCAACAAGAGAGGACAAGCCTTTTCATGTTTGTAGTCCACTCAATTACTCCGACCATCGAGCTAGTGTGGGTACAAGATATTTCTATGGTTAATGTATGAATGTTATTATGCACATGTTAGATACGATGTAGCATGATAAAAATGTTAGACTCATGAGTTCCATTTATGAGATTGCAACATGTGTGCCATAAGATGTATGCTTTAAGCATATCATGTACACTATTGGCTAAGCATGTGAGTGATTTATGAGATTATAAAATATATGCCATGAGATGTATGTGTTGAGATAGTCATATACACTAAGGGCTAGGCATGTGAGTGATTTATGAGGTTATGAAATGTACGCCATGAAATATATGTAATGAGATAGTCATATACTCTATGGGTTAAGCATGTAAGTGATTTATGAGGTTATGAAATGTATGTTATGAGATGTATGTATTGAGATAGTCATATACACTATAAGTTAAGCATGCTGATGATTTATGGAAATGTTATATGTTCATGATGCAAGCTAAGGATGAGAATGATCCTAAGCTTAAGAGATCTTATGATGATCGTGGGTTAGGCCTAAGTGCCACTCACAAAACTATGATGATTGTTCACGTTAGGTGAACTAGACAGTAATGAAGACTTTGTCCATTACTCGCTTAAGTGGGGTGGGACCACTCGATTAATCATGGATGAGGTTGATGTGCCATTCACGAGAGCGCATTAAGAACCCAAAATAGTGGGGGTTAAACCACTATTCGTCAGAATGGGGCAAGCCCATTTAGAGATGAAATATTATAGTGAATGAGTTTAATAAGTTTCAAGAATGATTGAATGAGTATTGTTTGATGCTTTACATTTAAATGCTTATTTTGTGATTGAATGATTATCGATAATGTTGTTCACATTGTAATGTGGTGATATTGGCTTGGTTAGACACAACTTTAGCTTAGGGAATGATCTCTCAATGTTAGAAAGACTTATGAATGGTTTAGATTTAGAATATTGCCTAGAAAATAGATTCTATGGAAAAAGTATAAACACATGTGGAGCATGTATGGATACAATTTCAACAAAATGCTATAGGAGGTGTTCCATGTGAAAATGTATTGATACACTCTCAAAAGTATTGATCGATTTCTTCAGTGTATCGATACATTCTAGATTGTATCGATAGAATTGTTGTATAAAGGATTTTTAAATGGTTTTAAAAGGTTTTCAAGGATAAATGAGTTCTAATATTTTAAGCAAAGTTGTTTTCCATGCAATGTTATTAAAGGATGTTTAAAATGCTATGTTATATGATCGATATAGTAATGATATTGAATTTATGCATCATATGTATTTACAATTGCATGGTTACGAAAAACTCTTTCCCGTATCCATTAACGGAGTCTTTGTGACTCACATGTTATTTTTCCTCACTATTTTGTTGTAGATTTGTGATAGCCCTCTCTTATTAACAGCCAGTGTCATGGAAATGTGATCCATTCATTCCTTATTGGTAGGTGTCTAACAGTTTCTTGATGCCTAGCGAGTTGGGTTATATTATAATGACGAGTTAGTTTATGTTATGTTTATATTTACAAACTATGAATGTGTTTTAATAGATTATGATTATGTTACGATGAAGTAGCCAAATGTTAAGGTGTTTTGCATTATGAATGTTATGTTAAATGTATAAAGTGGCTCAAGAGCCCATATGAACACTCGAGAGTGTTGAGACATGTAAATGATAACGTGACACTCTGATGATATATGAAATGTTTGCACTTACATTAATATGTTGAGAACTTTCATATATGTGTAATGTTGCATATGTTGGTGTGCATGAGTTGATATTGTATGCTTATGGATGTTTAAATATACTTTTTCATTGATGAATGTTTAATGATGAATGTTAAAGAGACTTGCTTAGGCCTAACGGACTATATATGTATGGGTTCATGCGCCAATCATGTTCCACCATAAAATGGGATGTGACACCCTACCCCATGGTATTTGATATTCCATGGTTGGGGGAATAACTTCTAAAATTGAGAAGACTAAAATACTCTTATAAATCTAAAAAATTACTACCCTAGACATAGAAATACTTTCTTTTTCTTTTCATTTTTCCTTTTTTTTCTCTCTTCTCACATTTTTGCCTCTCTTTTCTTCCTTGTTCCTCCACTCACCATCAGAGGCAACGAAGGGGACAGTGGGCGTCGACGGTTCCAAGGTTGGATATGGTCGAAAAGTGTCGATCTATTGCTCTCTAGCAAGATTCGACTGAGGTTGCCACCAAATTTAGGGTCAACGACTTGATCTAGCCACAAGAAATGTTGGATTCGATGTTTCTCGACTAGATCCCCATGTCGGATCTAGCACTCCGTGGTAAAATCTGACCTCGGGAAGTGTCGTTCTGTTGCCCTAATGGCTAGATCTAGCTACATGGTGTGCTAGATCGTGTTTCATTACCCGCGACCACATTTTTGGTGGTTGACCAACGAAAAAGAAGAAAGGAAAAGAAAAAAAAAGAAAAAAAGAATTTAAAATAAAAAGTTTAAAATTTATTTATAATTTTTAAAATTTTTAATATTTTAATAGTTTAATGATAATAATATTCATATTACAAATAAAATATTAATATTTTAAAAATATTAATGTTTAACTTATTAAATTATTAATATATTAAATTTTACTTTTAATGGAAAAAATTAAATGATTAAAATAGAAAAGAATTGCTTCTTTTTGTCTTTTGGTATAAATTCTAAATTATATAAAGGGTATTTTTTTAAAAAATAAATCTTATTATAATAAAAAGTTTAGGTTTTTGATTATATTATAAAAAATTAATATTTTAAATTTGAAAATTAATTAAAATTATTAATATTTTAATCATAATAATATTTAAAGTATAAATAAAATATTAGTATTTAAAAATGTTAATGATTAAATTAAAAATAACATGTTAATATTTTAAAATTTTAATATTTAAATTATTAATTATTAATATTTAAATAAATT
>NC_030853.1:20015788-20157362 GCF_000208745.1 Theobroma cacao | reverse complement strand
GGTGAGCAAATTACACTGGTAAAAGTACAGAGATTGTGCTTGAAGACTGGGGTTAGGAGTATATCGACTCCTAGAACTGTGAGTGGACAACTTATCGTCTTAAATATCTAGAGTTATTATACTTGTTTGATGCTTTTATTGAATGGTGAGCTTAAATTATAAAATATTATGTTTTCTAATTAAAATGTTTTTTAATAAAAATGAGATTTATATTGGTTTTGAAATCAAATATTATTTTGGAAAAATTGAGTATATGGAGACTGTGTTGAAATTTATGATTTTATATGTTATTGAAATTGTGGCTTATGACACTATGGTAGCATGATGGCTAAATTTTTGGGGTTGGCATGAAATATATGAGTAGTTTTGGATTGGTCTCGGTAGACTGAATTACATTTTATTTGCCATATTATGCTATTGGAATTTTTATGGGTCTGGTGGTATATTAAACGGTCACTGCAGTAGTGGGGGTTTCCATGGATTGCTTATGAGAGGGGCACGGTAACCCAATTATATACTTACCTCCGGGGGGGAGATGTTGGGTGAAGTATCTCCTGAGGTATGATTTGAGTGCACCTCATGTTCAAGCCACCACGTGAGAGTGAGACTCAGCCAACGCCAAGGAACGGCTGTGTGTTAGATGTGAAAACATGTTTATTGGTATGGGTCATTGAACAGCCTTGGCGGTTTCAGTGGGATACCTTGACGAAGGTACCCGCGAGAATGATTCTGGCAGGGGCCAAGTTTAAGAAATTCATAAGCCGGGAAATTTTGATGAAAAGAAATTGTTTGGTATAGATTGAAACGAATTTTGTGTTATGAACATTATTGAGATATAACGTTTTTATATTGTCTCCATCTACTCAGCTTTAGATGCTTTTGATGGTAATTGTTTACTCACTGGGATTATTTAATCTCACCCCTCTTCCTATCTATTTTTTAGGCTCAAGACAGTTTGTTGATAGTTGATTAAGATAGGAATTAATTTCGGAGTGCATCTTAGAAAGTAAGGGTTCGTAGCCCTACACCTTCTTGGTCAGTTGAGAGCCCACGTGTCATTGTAAAAGTAATTTTATACTTTAGTTATTTGATTTAAAGTATGTATGAACATATTTAGCTTTTACACCATGTTTTTGACGGGTTTTGGTGTTTTCGAAGAAAAAATGACGAAAATGCCCCTGTGAGCTAGAAAATAATATTTTATTGTTTTCAGTTGAAAACAACTTATGTTTTCTTGAAATGCGAGATTTAATAACTGTCGCTCACCGGGGAGATGCGGAAGCTGATGCTAAGCCTTGCGAGGTTCCGATCGGCATTCGGGGTAATGAGTGCCTATCGGGATGTCGCGACGGTTGTCACGAGCCCAATGGGAGTTCCGAGTCGTGACATCATGCCTTTCAAAATAAAAATAATAATTGAATATCACATCCATTTGATCAATAAAAGAATACATTACTTAGTCATCATTCTTATAAGGCATTTTTCATTTGTTAGCTATTGCACTTGCAATTCTTTAAATGATATTGTAATCATATCATTATCATTAGACCTATCCATGGTTCGGATGGCTGGCCAAGTCCATGGACTTGACCTGATCTAGTCCATCTATGTGCGAGAAATTTGATATTTGGATTTGATTGGATTCGATTTGAGACATTATTATATTAATATTTATCAAAATATTAAATATTAATATAAAATATTTTTAAATATAATTAAAAATATTAAAATAAAATACTTTTAAATATTTTAATAATAAATTTAATTGAACAAATTTAAATGAATAGATGTGAGTGAGTCAAGTCTAAAATAGAATCTAATTTTTAGAGGTATCAATTGAATTTGGCCGACTCAACTTGACCCAAAGGCATTTCTAATTATCATGTTCATTGGTATTGATTTTCTTTAATTTTTTTCCTTGAGCGCTCATGGGAGGCAGATCCAAAGAACAAAAGAATTGCAAACCTACATAAACCTAAGAAGTAATAGATCAACTAAGCCGTAAGATTTCATCCAACCTAAAGCAAATAAAGAAACAGAAAAAGAAAATCATTGAATTCTGTGACTAGCATTAATTTGAAGTTAATTTTGTATGGAGTGTTTAGTGTTATACGCAAGCATAAATAGACTAATTAAAAAATAAATAAATAAAGACTCTTTTTTAGTCAAAAATAGATAAACGAAGACTTTTCCATCTCATACCACTTGCAATTAATGGGATCATCTTATTATAGTATAATGTGATGTGACCATTAATAATTTCTTAGGCAGTCTTCCAATTAACATATATAGATAGGCTAATTTTATAAACTAATGCATGCTACAATTTTAATGAAAATTTTTGGTAACACACACACACACAAATAAGCACACTCATACATACTAATAATGGAATAAGAATCAGGTTTGACTTTACATTCAGCACTTATTCTATTTTTCTTAATATGCTTATAATAACTACATGTCACAATTATTAACAATTAAATAGCCTTGTATAATTAGTATTGATAAGCGTATTACTAACTGCCGATATGAAAACTATGAGAATATTGTCTAAGAGTGATTTTTTTGTGTGTTATAATTCTAAAGAAATTATAATTCTAAGAGGGTAAGGGGCAATGACAAGGGGAGGGGGGAGGAGCTGTTAGAACGCTTTTGTTATCGAGCGAGCGCAACGCATCATTCTCCCATTCCAGTTCACTCTTATCTTGTGTGAGCTCAACTGAAGGGATGACGTCCACCAAACACCGGTGACCTTTGCTTCCTCAAATCATGACATCTGGCCTTTTGCGGATGGATTAATTCATCAGCAGACATTAGCAAATGGAAACCACTTTCAATGGGCCCCTATGCTACTCTCTGCATGAGATAAAATCCAAGCAAAATGTTATAATATACAACCTTTTTGTGATTTTTTTTAAAGAAATTATAATTCTAAATAATTAATATTTAATTATACATACAAATTTTTGCTACAAAATAGATCATAGTCTTCCCTAGACGATACTAAAGTGTCAAAATAGGAATATACAAAACCACAGATAACGTCAGTACATGGCAAAAACAAATAAAGTAGAAAAAGATAGGATAACGAGAACCATTAGTATGATTTTATAAAATATATGGGGAATATTGAATCAAACGTTTATGAAAGGGAGATAATATATTTTGTGATCAAGTTGGAAAGGGAAAGAGGATAAGCATGATGTTAAATAATTATCGATAACCTCACCCAAAAACCTTGGATCCTTCTATTGGCATCCATTTAAATAGATTCACTCAAAGCATATAAACAAAGACTTTTGAGGTCTATTTCATGCAACTTGCTATTGCTATGGATATCTTAGAATAATAGAGCATAGAATAAGAGTCAATTTTTTTATCACTTAATTTTTTAATATTTAAATATTTTGATTATTTAATTTTGAAAGATAACATTTTGATCACTAATGTTAAAAATAATATTTAGAGATTTTTTTCATAAAAAAATATTTTTAAAAAAGAAATAAATTTTTTTGGTTAAAAATTCTTGCCAATGTGATCGTGATTACTAGTAAAACAATATATTGATGTGAATGGTGATATGAAATATCATCTGAAAATTTGTTACCTTTTAATGGTTGAGTAATTACAATAATAACATTTATATACATTGAGGATCAAAATGTTATATATTAAGGTTAAGTGACTAAAATAATATAATAAGTCATAATTCTAATGTTTACTCATATTTTCTTCGTCATTTTTTATTTCAATTTGGGAGGCAGTTGAACCAACATAGACTGACTTTATACACTAACAGATCTTTAAATATTTCAAATACAAAAAACTAGTATTTTTGGTCCAAACGTAATTTTAGACTCCAACTTCAAAGTTTTACATTCTCTTCATTCACAAACCTAAAATTATTGGCTCATCGTCTTTCAAACAATAAAAAAGCGAATCAAAGTAAGAAAACAGAAGGAAAAAGGGAGCAAAAAGGAAAGAGAGAAGCAAAAGCTTATGCATAAAACAATTGATAGTGCCCAAAAGTAAGAAACGTCGGCTTCACTCATATTTCATACAACAGCGGTGCATACTTTTCCACTTTCTCCTTCAAACTCTCACCATCAATCCACATATAACTTAAGCTATAACTACCGCCAGAGGTTATTTTCACTGAATTGGATAAAGTTAAATACTCAAATAATTCCTTGAATTATATCATAAAAGTCAATTTAATTTCTACTTTTTATTGCGTTCAAATAAACTTTTTAATTTTTTTTAAGTCAAATAAGTTTCTCTCACTAATTGTTAGCTAACTTTCATTAGCCAACAATACAATAAAAATTTTGGATACCACGTTATCTATCATGTAACATGTTAACGTGTAATTTTGATGACATTAATGCCACATGGCAAATGACGTGACATAAAAAATTATTGACTTGGAATTGGGTTTCCAAATGTCCAAAAATTTTTTATTAGAGATTTAAGACAAAAAATTAAAACAAATCTAATTGTTTCAAATTGATTACCAACATTTCTTAACTGATTACCATCTTCTTAATTAAAATCATCCTTCCTAACAAAAAAAGAAAACCTAATCCAACTTTTTCAGTTTGATTGAGGTCATTGTTACTTGACTGAAAATTGGTGTAGAGAAATCTGAAACTACCCAAAAAAATTTTGAGAAGAGGAAAAGTAAAAGTAGGACACACAACATTTTTATAATACTGAAACTAGCAAAGACATACAATATTGTTCCACAATAAAAGAAAGTTAAATCCTTCTTTTTTTTTTCTTTCCTAGAATTTGTAAGGAAATATGCCCTTTTCTTTCCTAGAATCTCTAAAAGAAAGTCAAATATTTCTCTTCTCTTCCTTAGAATCTGTAAGAGAAATCCGATACTCTTGTCTTTCTTAAAATCTGTAAGAGAAATCTGATAGTGTTGAATTTTATTTACTAACAATAGTAAATTTTCTCTCCACATCTTTCACAATTTTTGAAAATTCAAGACTACCCAAAGAACAAATTTTAAAAGAGGACATTTTAATACGTTGGGTTTAGGGAATGTTGAAGAAAGTGAAGGTTTTTTTTGTTAGGAAAGATGGATTAAATTGAGAAAATAGTAATCAATTAAAAAATAATACTAATAATTTTTGGACATTTAGATGGGTAAAAAGGAAAAAAAATCCAATTCCCAATCAATAATTTTTTATGTCACATCATCTATCACGTGGCATTAATGTCATCAAAATGACACATCATGTCACGACTCAGTACTCCTTTCGAGCCCGTGACATCCGTCGCGATATCTCAATAGACATTCATTACTCGGAATGTCAATCGAAACCTTGCAAGGCTCTCGCATCAGTTTACATCTCCCCTGTGAGTAATAATTACTCAATATCATGTTTTAAGGGAATATAAACCATTTTTAAATCAAAACAAATAAAAAATAATTTCTGCCACACATGGGTATTTTGGTCATTTTTACCCAAACATTTTGAAACCTGGTAAAAATATAGCATACGATCGAAAAATATACATTTCTTATCTAAAAATAATTTTAGTAATCTAAATCATCCATTTAAAATGAAATTTTGGCTAATCAAACTAAATAAAATATTATATTTTCTTATAAAACAATATTTATAGAACTCTGCGTAAATAATTTTTGTAGTGTAAAAGCAAAATAAATTCATACATATAGTGGCACACGTAGCCAGGTATACAAAATATTCTACAATGACATGTGGGCCCCAATATAACCGAAAATATGCAAGATTGTAGACCTTCGATTTTTAAATATACAGATCCAAAAGCAATCCTCGACAAAATCGGTTGTCTACAGACTGTCCTGAGCCTGAAATGGGTGAAAAGAAGGGGTGAGTTTTTATAAACCCAGTGAGTAACCAAAATTCATCTATAATATCTAAAGCCGAGTAAATGGAGACAGTTAAATCATCCCATCATAATATAATTCATAACATTCAAAACTCATTTCATTCATATAAAATAATTACATTTCATCACAAACAATCAGTAAGGCTTATGACTTTCTTAAAACTTGACCCGAGCATCCAACCGAGTTCACCAAGGCTGTTAAAACGATATATACACATAAAACATGTTTTTACGTTTAAAAAAGTAGCCGTTCCTTGGCATTGGTTGAGTTTCACCCTCACGTGGTGGTTCGGCGTGAAGTGAACTCTAAATATACCTTAGGAGATACCCTCTGCGCCTCTCATACTAAGGTAAAATATAATAGGGTTTACTGTGCCCCTCTAATAGGCTGGTCCACGGAAACCTGCCCACTGCAATAAGCTAATCAATTATCCCACCAAATCAATAAAAATTTCAGCAATATGACATGGCTAATATGATATTACCTAGCCTATGTCACGGCAAAACAAAACAGTTTATTTATTCCACACAAAACACAAATCCAGCCATTTATGCCATCACATTGTGATAAGCCACCAATTCAAACCATATATCAAAACACGAGTAAATAGTCTCCACTTACTCAATTTTCAAAACTAGTATTCAATTTCAAAACAAGTTATAAAACTCATTTCATTTAACCAACAGTTCAATTTTAAAACATAATAATTTACCATTTAAACTCATTATTCTTTAAAACATAAAAACGAGTAAAAACAACTTTAGATAGTTAAGATGAAATTCTGTTACTCACAATAGCGGGAGTTTGGAGTACTTCTATTCTTGGTCCTCGGGTACAAATCTTTACTCTTATTAGAGGGCTCACTACCTATACATAATACATGACATGTAATTCAATATATTCGTGCCAAACTGTTATAAAACTATTTCAGGCTCTATATGAATGCATGAAATTGAATGAGAATTGTTCGAATAATCACTTAAAGACGGTGTTCTATGTGGGTTCAATTATGATCGGACTGAATTTGTATTCGACCTAACTCGAACTATACACTGTTGAATTAACCAAAACATTCGATTCAACTTCAAATATATTCATTTCACTTCCAAAATTCCAAATACACCTAAGTACCTCAATTAGCCTAATTGTGACTTAATTCACCGTAATCGAAATTCATTCCGATTTCGTTATTCGATATCATAAGTCATCAATTATGAGCTAAATAACTTGAAATACAACAAAATCCATCATCAACATGTTACCCATAAAATTCGGCCAAAGAGGGTTGTTGAAGGGCATGTGATTTTCTTACTTGTTTTTCATGCCAAACATCATCAAACAACTAAAAACACTAAGATATCATGAAATCTAGCAAAATCCACCATCAAAACCTCTCTCCCTAAGTTCGGCCAGCATGTATTCCTTCATGGAAACTTGTGTTTCATCCATAGAAAATGAAAAAGAAAGCATGGGTAAGGTAAATCTTAAGCTAAAATTGAAAAATCTTACCTTTGATTGTTTTGTTCCTTGAAATTCAACAAATTTCTCTTGGATTTTCTTCTCTAGGGTTTGCTCTTATTATTTTCTCTTTGTTCTTTGCTTTGGCCGGCCATGAAGAGTGAAATGGGAGGAGTGTGTGTTGGTTTTTAAAGGGAATTATAAAAGGATTAAACTTTGTCACGTGTCACCATGTAATTGGTCCATGCTTAAAACTTAAACAATTAAGCATTTGCTCACCACCACATGTAATTTCTTAATTATCTAAAGTATAAAATGATAATAGGTGAAATTCATGGGCTTGACAAGTGTTATGGTGGTGCAAAATTCCAACAATTCCAATTACGTCCCCGTGGACACATAAAATGACCGTTTTGCCCTTATGTTAGAAAAAATGTCAAAATTGAAAATTTTCACTTCTAAAATTCAAATTATGTTCCAACTAGTCAAACTTGGTCAAAAATTTCATCCAACATTCCAATTTTGCCCTCGGGTGGCAAAATGACCATTTTGCCGCTACGTTATGAATATTCCTAATTTGACTCTAAATTAATCATCGAACTCCGAATCATCATATTAAAATATTCTAAGGTTCAATAACTCTCAAATACATCCTAAAATCTCTATTCAAACTAGTTCGAGGTTTTAATCGACTTAATTGTACCACTAGGTACGATACCGACTTTTAACGATTTTTCGAGGCATCCAAGTATGCAGACATGCTATCAAATACATGAATGACATGGCAAGTATATAATAGAGCTAGGCTTGACATGTCAACATGCCACGTGAAAGATGATGTAGCATTGACTAACTTTTGTTAGTCAATAGTTAATGTAAGAGACTTATTTGACTCAAAATAAAAATTTAGGGATATATTTGAAAGTAAAAAAAAAATAAAAACTAAATTAATTTTCTTAGTATAGCTCAATGGCTTATTTGTGTGCTTAGCCAATTGATAAAATCATCACATTAGTTAGTTTTCAATATTGGCGTTTATCTTGGATGCTCGACCTCTATAAGATGATACTTTTGAGTTTTGATGCTAATTTTATTAAAATACTAAACAATTTATCTATTTTATACAAAGGAAAACAAATCTAACTACTTATTAGAAATCAAAAAATATATTATTACTATTATTTTATTTAAATTTTATATAATTTAATTAATATAATATTAGTATAGAGCTATTTATATAATTATACAATTTAATAGACCTAGTGGCTACATTTTTATATAAGAAGAAGAAAATTGAAAGCCATGACACGCCTCATGTACAGCATATGGCGTGCAAGTTTCACCCAAAATTTTAAATGAATGAGCTGTAGAGAGGGATGGAAAAAGATTGACATCGACAAATAACAAATGAGTTTTACCCTTTTCGCCTACTATGTGGCATAATTTCCAGCTGCTATGTCTTTCTTCTTCTTTTCGTTTCAGCCACAACAGTTGGCTTTTTTTGCTCCCAGGTCTTCTCCTTGGGGAATCCTTTCCATTGTAATTTCTTCTTAATTTTTAATGAATTTAGTTGATTTGACTGAGCAAAAATCAAAATAAAAAACGAGAGCCTCTACTACCATGCTCAATTGCTTATAAAAGGCTTTGTGGACTTGAAGTAGTTCAACCTCACCCTCAAAATCACTAATAGAAGGTTCTTGTTAGAGACAAGAAGAAAAAGAGATGGTTCTTCGGTTCATTTATTCAGTCCTTCTATTGTGTCTTCTGCTTTTAACGGTAATTTTTAGTTTAGTTTCTGGTTAAGCATATTTCTAAGACAACCAAAAGTTTTTACTATTTGCTGAAGTTTATTGGTCTTTTGATTTTATCTAACTCTATGCGTGCTTTGAAATTCCTATATATACAGTGTGACCATGGCGATGCAGTCAAAGATCTGAAAGAAAAACATTGCGATGAAGAGGAGGGAAAGACTTCTTCTTTGTCGTCGTACATCGCGCGCCTCGAAAGCAAATATAAACCTAGTTATGTTGTATATGAAACTGATGAAAAGATTGCACGCCTCGAAAGCAAATATAAACCAGATTATGGAGTGGATGAAACTGAAGGAAAGAGTTCTTCTCCATCTTCTTACATTGCTCACCTCGAAAGCAAATATAAACCTGGTTATGTTGTAGATGAAGTTGATGAAAAGATTGCATGCCTTGAGAGCAAATATAAGCCAGGTTATGGAGTGGATGAAATCGAGAAAAAGAGTTCTTCTCCATCGTCTTACATTGCACGCCTTGAAAGCAAATATAAAGCTGGTTATGTAGTCGATGAAGCAGAGGAAAAGATTGCACGTCTTGAAAGCAGATATAAACCTGGTTATGGAGTGGATGAAGCTAAGGAGAAGAGTTCTTTCCAATCGTCTTACATCACACGCCTTGAAAATAAATATAAACCGGGTTATGTAGCAGATGAAACTGCCGAAAAGAGTTCTTCCTTGAGGTCTTACATTACAGATCTTGGAAGCAAATATAAACCTGGTTATATAGACGATCAAGCTGAGGAAAAGAGTTTGTCTCAACCATCTTCCAAGATGATGGAGCATCACAGCATGGAAAATCACGGGGATGATGACATTGGAAGTGAAGAGGTAGGCGTGTTCACCATAGATGACGTACGTGCTTTCCATGTAGGGAGGAAACTAAGCACCTTCTTTTCCATCAGAAACCCTTCTCTTTATCCTGGTTTTTTACCTAGAGAAATGGCTGATTCTATCCCTTTTTCATCATCAGAAACCTCCAAAATTCTCCAATTCTTCTCAGTCTCTCCTGAGTCACCCAAAGGCAAAGCCATCAAAGATACACTTAGAAGATGTGAAATTGAACCAGCCAAAGGGGAGACCAAAATCTGCTCTACCTCTTCAGAATCCATGCTTGAATTTTTGAAGAATGCTTTCGGGGAGGCTAATTTCAAGTTAATAAGCACAAGCCACCCGACGATGACAACCCCAATATTGCAGAGTTACACAATTTTGGAACCTCCTCGAGAGATTGAGTCTCCAAAGAAAGTGGCATGTCATCCCTTGCAATACCTTTACGCAATTTACATGTGCCATTACGATGCCACTGAGACCAAGATTTTCAAAGTCCCGCTAGTTGGTGACAATGGAGATAAAGTGGATGCTCTCATTGTTTGCCACATGGATACTTCAGCTTGGAGCCCTAAACATACTGCATTTAGCTTGCTTGGTACCAAGCCTGGAATTCCTGTTTGCCATGCTTTTTCTGAAGGTCATGGTGTTTGGATTGAATCCTCTATACCTGTTGCTACCATCTAAGTGTACCTTGTTCGATGTAGCTCTCCAACTATATCATGCTTCTGCTATCGTACAATTCTAATCACCATGCTATCTGTAGTATAAAAAATAACAGTGTCCAATGTAATATATTCAAGTATGTGAGGTTAGAAGTTGTACTTGGTCTTTCTATGTAGTTTTTGTAACATGGCACTTTAATTTCTATGTCACTCAGAATAAAATCTTAAATGGTTCACAAAAATTACTGTTGCTTGCTGAAAAATGATCTCATTGTTAAAATCATTGTTTAAAATGATTTTAAAGCACTCAAATAATAACATTTAATCCAATATGAAATTTTGAATAATGGAAGAATTTAGAGTCGTTATCATGAATCTATGAAGACATACAGAGTTCAAGAAATGGATAGGAAAAGTGCTACATTTGAATCTTTATTTGAATGATGCGTGTATAAAATGGAAAAGGAAATATATCTTCATGAGTTCAACTCCCAATGGGGATGTGAGACCTCGACCTCTATGGGCTCGTAACTAGGCATAGACGCAATAACACGGGCTAGGGGTAATTTCGTTATTTCCTTAGAAAGCCCCTAAAAGTAAGTTTTAAACAATATTAAGGCCTAAATAAGCCTAAGGCATAAATGGATGATTAAATATGGGTAAAATGACGAAGGAAATAAAAATGGTGATGATTTTCACGGTAGGGGCAAAATGGTCATTTCTTACCTCGGCTAAAAATTTTTAAGTTTTCATGAACCCGAGCATTTCTAGACCAATATGAACCTTGTCCTAGTGTCAAAGGAGCAAAAAGATTGCATAAAGGATTGGAGGAAAACAAGTTGACTTGTGAGGGCATTTTGGTAATTTAAATGGAGTGGATAAGCTTGGGCTATAAATATCTCTTTCTTCCAACAACTTCTTCTCCCATTTTCCAGCAGCTTCTTGTTCTTCTTCTTCCTTCTTCTCTTTCATGTTGCTTCCAACCTCCATGGAAGCTTGATATGAACCACCATAACCTCCCTCAAAATAGCTCTATTTTTCATGCTTTTGGTGCACCCTTTCATAAACCCTTGTGCTCTTCCACTCTCACTTTAAAACCCTTGAAAAATCCTACTTCCATGCTTTCTCTCACTAGCTAGGTTAGAGAGAGAAAGAGAGAACTCCCATAATAGATTGAAAATTTTTTTGAAAGAATTTCAAAGTTACAAGGCTATCAACGTGAGTAGTAAATTGGAGTTGAGTTTTAAGTGTTGAGAATGTCTAGTAATCAGATTTGTGAGAGTTTATTTGTTGGGATTGTTATTCATTTAAGTGTGATTAGAGTATTGTAAACAATAGCCATTTAATGGTAGTTGGAAACTAGTTAAGAATGACTAGTAGAACCCAATTTAGAAAATAGTTTTGGAATAGTATTAATGTCAAGTTGGGTTAATGGTGATGTTGTTGTGCATGATAAGTTCCAACGAAGCCCCACCGTCCCATTTGGACCATTAGGGAAGTTAGAATCGACTAAAGGTTCAACGAAATATTGGTGAGTGGACTTGCATTTCAAACTTGTTTTGGGAATGCGAATGTGTTTGCACAAGATATTTGAATGATTTTATCCAACTTTTCTTTGCAAATGTGAGCTAGGGAATAAGCCTTGATTAAATGTTTTTGATATTGTGAATTGTGAGATGTGTATAAGGATGAATCCATATGCTTTATATTATGTTGGTATGTATGTATATATCTTATGAATATGTGCTATGTATTGATGAATGATGTTGGGTGGTGATGTTGAAGTGTGTGAGTAGGGAGTGCACACATGATGATGATGGAGTGTGCGAGTAGAGAGTGCACATGTGATGATGACAGAGTGTGCGAGTAGGGAGTGCACACATGATGACGATGTATGTATATGTAAATGTGTGTGTTATAGAAAGTTCATGAATATGGTTTATGGATGAAATGCATTTGAAATCTTGCATGTTGAACTTTGAAAATTTCTAGGCATGTTTAAGTTGAGCTGGTCTTTGCAGCTAAATGGCCTATCTTTAAGAGAATCAAAAGTTGTTGTTGGTGTCCTGTTTTCGCTGCAGTGAGAATGAATCTCGCTGTAGTGAGAAACTCTCAGGTTTGGAGGGGTAATGCTGGCTGGAATCTCGCTGCAGCGAGAATGCATTCTCACTACAGTGAGAAAGTTACTGTAGCTTCTCATTGCAGCAAGAAACTTTTTGTTTTATGGTAGAAATTTCTCTACAGTGAGAATGAATCTCGCTGCAGCGAAAAACTTTCTGTTTTGTTCCTTATTTTGTTCGGTTACTATCCTATTTTTCACTTTTTTGGTACCATAGTTGAGCATGGACTTCTAACATTAAGGAATTAATTAGTTAAGTTTGAAATGAGGAGGTTTAGTGAGAAACCCTCGGTCAATTGAGAAACCCTTGTTTGGCTAATAACTTGAATCCAAACTTTGCTGCAGCGAGAATGCCTTTCCGCTGCAGCGAGGACTCGTCGTTTATCTGACTTGATATGCATGAATGTTATTAAAGTTTTCACTCTCCAAATCCTTTGTTGAGCATGGACCTTTTTCATAAAGTGATTTACTCATGTGGGGTTTACATGAGGGGTTTTTAATAAGAACTAAAACAAATTGCATTGTTTTGAAAAATGAATGCATCATGATTTCGTTAAACATTCCTTATTGTTTGCTTGTTCCCTTCCTGTTCACTCACTGGGTTTATACTCACCGTTTTTAACTTCATGTTTTCAGATCAAGAGGCAGCCGGTAACTAGATGGAGGTGTCTTTGTAGATTTGTATCTTTGGTAGGTATCAATGGCATTCAGTAGCTACACCTTCACTGTGGTCACTCCGCTGGAAGCCCAGAGTCATTTTGTTGTAAATATGTATAAGTGATGTAAATTATTAAATTGCATGTTTTGACAATATATGTACATTTTGATTGGTATGCCACTATGAGTTGGCAATGCTTAGTATTTTTTTGATTCAAAGTTATGAAATATAACTTAGTAACTTTTGATGGAATGGTGAACAGGTCATATAAATAGGCTTGCTTGGACTTAATGGACTACGTCCATTGGGTCCATGCGCTGGTCATGGCTCGGAATTTGAGTCGTGACAAGGGACTTGAGCCATTTGGAAAGTTTAGAAAATAAAAAGAAATTTGTGAAAAAGGAAATGATACCTTGAAGCAAATGAGAACCTTAGATAAAATTTATAAACTAAAAAGTGATATATAGAGATCATTCAAAATAAACTATGATGCTTAAAAAAACACCAATAGGTGTAACTCCAATAAAAAAATAGAAACCACAATATTATACGTCCGAAAAGGGCCTAAGAGGTCTTCAAATTAAAGACCAAAAGGGTTGGCAAAAGAAAATTCCAAAAGGGCAAAATGAAAATAAAAGCCAAAGAACTCAAAAAGTCTTCAAACTATTAACCCAAAAAGGATTGTGTTCGTGTGGATACAAGAACAGAATAGTGTCAAACACTTCGACTGTTGTTTAGGACTAGTATGGTAATAATATAGTAATAAATATACTAATGTTTGACATTTTTACAATTTTTATATTTAAAGCATCAATAAATATACTTAATTAATGGGTTAAGTAATAAGAGATAATTGCTTTTCTCTTAAGCAATTGAGATCATAAACATCTAGGTTGCTTACAAGATCAAAGCATCTGGATAACCAAGCTTGCTAACCTTGTAAGCAGACTATCTTTTTTACTGTTTTCTAAGTTTTTCTTTAAGTATTCCTTATATATACTTAAATATCAAATTTGACGCGCTATTCTTTTAACTTATTCTCTTTATCTGTTTTATCAAGTGACAAATTTCATCCCGTGAATAATATATTCAACAATATGACATATGAAGGTTAATCGGATTTTACACTATGCAATAAGGAGTAACCAATCCCAAAAGTTCTCACCCCTTCTACGCCAAGATTCAAATCCAAGAAGTCAAAACTTTTAAATTAATTCAAGCCTCTTGGGAAGTGGTAATTTAAATATAATGTAACGGTTGTTTTTCATTTACCCTTTAACCAATGCGAAGAGATTCAATTTAATAAAAAAATATATGGGTAGATAGTTTTTAAGCATGTGCACAATGTATTTCTTATACTACTAAATTATATTATTTAATAAATAAGAAAAAGAATTTGGATTTTTTGAGTATTTGGTTCAATCTCAATGTGATTTTTTGTTCAATCGAATGAAAAATTTTTAGTAACTATAGTGAAATTGATATAAAATCTAGGCAAAAAATAATACTTGCACCTAATCCATGTGTATACTTACACACAAAGAAAATATCCGTGTTTTCTCAAAACTTGACCTGATTTCGTGTGCATGCAATCTCAATGTGATTACATGTATCTTCTACACTCAAATAATCAAAGTTGTTTTCTCTTTTTTATCAAAATATAATAAAATTAAATATTACACATTTTTTTTACACATGATTCTAACTAATGCTTTAGCCCTTTATAAATACACCCACAAGCATGACATTAATATGGGTTGAGCATCAAGGGACTCAGAGGGGATGCCGTAAAATTGAAAATTGACAATCTAAAATTTGAATTAACTATTGTAACCTTCGTAGAGGTTAATCTAATCGAAGTTTGAATTTCTTTTCCTTTTTTTTTTCTTATTTTTGTTATGGAGTGATATAAAAGTATTTGGTAAGGTACTTTTTTTAAAAAAAATAAATGAAATAATCGATTATTAATGTATTTGCTAGTTTAGTGAAATATTATTTAATATAATAGCATTAACAAGTGCACCTTTAAAAAAAAAAGAAGCAAGATTTCATTACTAAATATAGCTGCACACTTGCTGCCCATTTTGGTACCAGACTATGATTGATAATCTGATGTCGAAAAGAACAAAAAGACCTGCGCATAACCTCCAGAATACAAACCAACCAACAACGGCCGACCTAATCACAAATGGCAATGCATCATGCAGTTGCCTTAAGCCCTCCCACTAAACACAATCCACTCAATATGGCGAGCACAGTATGATTTACAAAATAGAACAGCAACAATATAACACAAAATAACAACACCCTGTATGAACCGCATCTGCCACAAGACAGTATTTACAGAGTCAGTAATATCAGATAACTATACACCGATGGTGGATAAAATGTTGTTATAAATCTCAAGAAACTCTAACATTTTCCCGAAGGAATAACTTGAACTCTGTTATCTCCTTAAGTAGAATCGGCTGGTAGAAGATTTCCTTGAGAATCATACAAAATCTTCCCTGAAAAATCCAATGGACGACAACGTTCTCCCATGATAATTGTCTTCCTCCAAACAGCTTCATCACTTCCGTTATAATCTTCTTCCTCCTCTGCCTGCCGTTTTCTCCAAGAAATCATCTTCACCATCAGCTGAGCTTTACTTCCAAGGTTGCTGTTCATCTTTGACAGCAGCTTCCTTTCACTTGACATGCTTTCTTCATTATTTTTCTGCCTTTGAAATCCCCTGTTTTTGTGTGAAGCACAAAGGAATACCGTGATCGAAAATACAGAGAAAACTGATAGAATAGCAAAGAGGAAGTTGACTGGTACAGGTGAAAATGAAGGGTTCTGCAGGGCGAGGCTTACGATAAGAAGAGACCTCGCCATGGAAAAGAATAGTTAAGAAACGAACGAGCCCAAAGTGAGCGGTTTAATTGCTGAATTTTAAGCTCGGCTTCGACAATAAATTGATGGTTTATATTACAGTAGGGGAATGCTATTTCTGGATTTGGTCATCAACCGCGACATGATGTGGTACTGATGCTCCACAGGATGCTGACGCGTCATCGTGTGGTTGGATGATGGTGCAAAGTGGAGACCGTCGTGCTTTGCACGGTGACATTTACTTGACCTATTGACTTGGGTCGTCTTTGGAAGTCTAAAGCTCTGAACTAGGAAGGTTGAATGCTGGCTACCAGATTGGAAAATTAGACTTTAGTTTTTTTTACTGAGCGGAAAAACCTCTTATTTTGACTACCCAGAGATTAACTTAATTGATAAGTTTCTATCTTGACAAATAAGTGATGTTGGATCTTAATCTTATAAATAATTCATTTTTAACATTACAATGATTTTAAAATGAAAATTTGAATAACTTAATTGTCCCTAACTTCGTTCAAAAAAATCTCATACAGTGAAAATTTATGATCTAGGCCTCACCTTTGCTTGGTTTGAATACGAAGAAAGAAAATGGAGAGGCTTCTAAGCAAAGACCAGCAGTGGTAGGTGGAAAGCAAAATCTGCTATGTATTTAATAGTAAAATTTAACAGTAGTGGGAACTTGCTTCTGCACCTGACTTAAGGTAGGCCAGGATGTCTAGTTATAATGGGTGGGGAATGGACTTGCTTTGAGGTTGGACCAAGTCCTTGCAGCTTGTGCTGAGCAAAAACATAAAAGTCTAGGCAGCTTGTCGCTGTTACAAATCTTAATATATAATACTATTTATTGTTCATCTTTTTCAACCATAACAAGTGGACTTTTACAATAGGCCAAGAGTAAGAAACCAACTCAACTTTCTTTAACGCGTAATTAGTAGGAAGAAAAGGAAATATGGAACTTCTAGTAAGTATGATCCTATTTTAGTTTTAAATTTGCTAATTACTTTCAATATCGCCCATGTTCTTTATACAACAGATGTGAAGGAAGAAAGTACATGGTAAGAAATAGCATATATTGAGTAAATAAATTAATTGATACGACATAAAAATAGCAAAAATTGATTTGACTTAAATGATTTAGTCCTAAATTTAACCCAACCCAACCTATATTTGTAAATAAATACCCAAATTTTAGTAATCTAAAATTTGAAACAATTAAAACTCGAATTAATATATAATGTATTGTATTAGCTTGAAATGATTAAGATCCGAATCATATGAAAATACAATGTTACTAGCTATTTCATTGTTAACAAGAGTGAGGTTTTTGTAAGAGTTAATTATCAACAAGATATTTTAAATACGTATTCCCAAATCTAAAACTATATACACATTCACGAAGCTTGCTGCTTTACTTAGAATCGTTTTCAAAACCTTTGTTTAATTAAGCATGATACAAATATACCAGCATTGAACTAATCCCTAGCATAATGAGACCATATAAAATGAGGTACAAGAGGGAATGAGCGTTCGAACCTTTACTTAAATCCCTTTAAACAGAAGATAACATTTTTTTTTTGAAAAGTATAAACAGAAGATAATATTCTAAGTTGTTTTTCTATAAAAATCTATTTTGTTTTAGTTTCAATGTAGCTTGCATATTCTCTACTTTTTTTTCTCTCTCTTTTTTTTAGCATTTCAATACTCTAACGAAAAGGAAAAGCTTGCAATCAATTTTTAATGATGTTTTTACAAGTAGTTATAAGTTAAAGAGATACTGTTATGATAGTCTTGAATTGTTGTTTAACTAGGATAGTTTAATTTTAGTTAAACTAGTATATCTTGTTGAGCAAATCTCTAAATCTAACTAGACTAGCATAACATATCCTAATTATATTAAGATAAGGTTATTGACTTGACCTTATAAAAGGATTTTATGGGGTTAAAGAATACTGAACACCTAAATTTAGAGAGAGTAATTTGAGTGTACATGGGATAAGGGTTATGAGTTTAAGACTGTTTTATACTCTCTTGATTTTTCTCTTAGTGGATCATTCTCTGTTGTTGTGCCCATGGACGTAGTTCATTAAAAGATCAAACTACGTAAATTCTTGTGATCTTGTGGGTGCGCTTGATTTCTATCTTTCTTTATTCTATTTATTGGGTAAGATTTTGGGCAACTCTATTGAGATTATTCTGCAATTTTCACAACAAACTAATATTAGAGCTTGAAGGTCTTGAGTCAATCTAAATCTTGCAATGGTAACTTTGTCGACCAAGTATGAAATTGAAAAGCTTAATCGAAGAAATGATTCCAGCCAGTGGTGTGTTAAGATGCGTGTATTGCTAATGCAACAAGAATTGTTGAAGGCACTAAAAAGAAAAGACCATCTTCCCCTGAATCTATCTAATGGTGAGAAAGATAATCTTATAGAAAAAGCACATAGTGTTGTTTTTCTAGCTTTGTCTAATGAAGTGTTAAAAGAAGTCAAGAATGAAGAATCTGCTGTTATAGTGTGGCTTCAACTTAAGAGTATTTATATAATCAAATCTCTAATGAATTAGCTTTCTATGAAGCAAAGATTGTATACTTTCAAGATGTGTAAAAGACATCTGTTAATACTTATATTGATGAATTTAATAGATTTATTCTTGATTTAAAGAATTTTCGATGTTAAAATTGATGATGAAGACCTTGCCTTAATTCTTTTATGTTTTTTGCCTCCATTGAATGAAAATTTTGTGGATATCATGTTATATGACCAAGAGATAGTCACTCTTAAAGATATAAGGGTATTTTTAAATTCCAAGAAATTCAAGAAGAAAATTGGTGGTATCGAAATGAAAATCAAGCAGAAGGCTTGATTGTGAATAAAGGAAATAATAGAGAAAAGGGCTTGACAGAAAAAGTAAATCTAGAGGAAAAGGAAAAACTTGCTGAAATTGTGGTAAAAGCACTTCCATCAAGACTGTATCAAATTCAAGGGTGATGAAAAGATCAACAAGTCTGAGAATACTGTAAATGTGGTTAAAGATTACTTTGATACTTTTGAGAAAGTTAATAGTGTTCTTATAATTACCAATGGTAACCTAATGGATACATTGATCTTGTATTCGACTTGTTGCTTCCACATATGTCCCAAGCGTGATTAGTTTACAACGTATCAATTTGTTTATATGGGCATTGTACAATTAAGTTATGGTTTCTCTCTCTTAGTTGTTTGTATTGGCATAATTTGGATCAAGATATTTGATGGTATGGTAAGGACACTTAAGGTGAAACATGTCCTTAACATGAAAAAGAATTTGATATCCTTGAGTTTGTTAGATAAAAAGGACTACAAATAAGGTGGCCAAGATGTTGTCCTAAAGGTATCTAAAGAAGCCTTAATTATCATGAATGGCAAGTTATACGATGACCTTTATCGTCTAGTGGGAAACATAGTCACTGGAACTATTTTTGTAGTCTCATCTAATGATCTTGATGATGATGTTACATGTTTATGGCATATAAGATTAGGTTATATGTGCGAGAGAGGGATGACAAAATTGAGTAAACGTGGTTTATTGTGTAGTCAAAAAACAAAAAGCTAGATTTCTGTGAGCACTACATTTATGGCAAACAATATAAAGTGAAATTGAGCACTACTACTCATTGAACCAAGAGTATAGTAAACTACATCCATTCAAATTAGTGGGGTCCTTTTCCGATGGCATCACAAGGTGGATCATTATACATGTGGACCTTTATTGATGTTTTTTCAAGAAAGGTGTAGACGTATTTTCTGAAGGCTAAAAGTGATGTGTTAACCACTTTTTTGCATTGGAAGGTATTGATCGAAAGGTAGATTGGGAAAAAATTGAGAGCTTTGCAATAAAAAATGGTTTGAAATTTTGCAAAGGTGAGTTTAGTCTGTTCTGCAAGAATGAGAGAATCGTTAACTATCGCACTGTAGTTAAAATACCACAAAGAAACATTCTTGCATAGTAGATGAAGAGAACACTTCTGGAGAGAGCAAAATGCATGCTCTCTAATGTTGTCCTACGCAAAATATTCTACACAGAAGCTATCAACATAGCTTGCTACTTGGTAAATCGATCTCCATCAACTATAATTGGAATTTAAAACTCTTGAGGAAGTTTGGTCTGGTAAGCCCGTTGATTACTCTATATTAAGAGTGTTTGGTTGTCTGATTGATGCTCATATAGGTGATGGTAAACTTGATGTGAGGGTAACGAAGTACATATTCCTAGGCTATGCATTTAAGGTGAAAGGTTATCAGTTGTGGTGTACTGATCGTAAGTCTCTTAAGTTTTTGGTGAGTTAGAATGTTACCTTTGATAAGTCTGCGTTACTTTGTGGGATATAGTTTAGAATTGCAATCACATCAAACATGGTAAACTTGATGCGAGGGTAATGGAGTGCGTATTCCTAGGCTATGCATTTAAGGTGAAAAGTTATCGGTTGTGGTGTATTGATCGTAAGTTCCTTAAGTTTTTGGTGAGTAACAATGTTACCTTTGACAAGTCTGCATTACTTTCTGGGATAAAGAATAGAATTGCAATCATATCAAACCAAGGAGTTGGCAAGTAGCAGAGCTTGAAATCAATGCTCTTGGGACAGTGTAGGATGGTAATGAAATCTAGAACCAATCACAAGAGGTACAAGAATCAATATCTCATATATAACAACGAAACATTACTTGTGTCAACGGTGATTTTGGTTCTTATGTTTTATCTATGGAAGTAGAGATTGAAGAGCCTTACTTTTATCGTGAGGTAATTACATGTGTTAAGTCTTCTAAGGAAATTGAGTCTCTACCCTAAGAACAAACATGAGAGTTTTGTGAAACTACCTAAAGGTACTATTGATGTTGGCTTAATATGCGAAAGAGGTGCAAACACTAGTTGTGATGTGGTTGGTTTCTCTAATTCAGATTTTGGTGGTGATCTAAATAGTAGAAGATCTCAAATGGGGTATGTCTTCACTCTCTCAAGGTTTGGAATTAGTTGGAAAGCAGTTCTTCAATCAACAGTTATTTTGTCTACAATTGAAGCTGAATATATGGCTATGATTGAGGCAATGAGGGAGGCTTTATGGCTTTAAAGCTTAGTTAGTGATCTTGGTTTTGGACAAGCATATATACTTGTACTTTTGATAGTCAAAGTACCAAACACTTAACCAAAAATTAAATGTTTTATGAGAAAACCAAACACATTCTAGCCAAATATAACTTTGTTCAAGAAATTGTTTCTAGATGTGAGATTACAGTGAAAAAAATAACTACAGTTGAAAATTCGATAGATATTATGACTAAGTTAGTTTCTAGGATAAAGTTTTAGCATTGATTGGACTTGATCGGTGTTCTTGCTTGAGGCCCTTTAGGGCATTGGCGATGACGACAGAGATTGGTTTGTAAGGTGGAGCTTGGTGAATTCAAGCTTAAGGTGGAGATTTTGTTACGATAGTCCTAAATTGTGGCTTGACTAGGATAGTTTAATTCTAGTTAAACTACTATACCTTGTTGAACAAGTCTTTAAATCTACCTAGACTAGGATAACATATCCTAATTATATTATGATAAGATTATTGTACTTGGCCTTATAAAAGGATCTTATAAAGAATAGTGAATACTTAGATTTAGAGAGAGTGATTTGCGTGTAAGTGGGATGAGGGTTGTGAGTTTAAGACTATTCTTGTAATTTCTTGATTTTTTCTTTTTATGGATCATTCTCTGTTGATGTGTCAGTGGACATAAGTCATCGAAAAACCAAATCACGTAAATTCTTGTGTTCTAGTAAGTGTGCTTGATTTCTATCTATCTATCTTTTTTTTTTTTTGTAGAGCAATAAATGTAGTGGTTGCATTTACTTCAACTTTTGACACATATATATACATGGTAATTAAAAAGTCAATAACTTCAATCTAATGACTGACAGTAGGTATAATTGAAAAAGCATTACACTTTGGATCTTAAACTTAAGGCAAGTAAAAATCATTACAAAAGAGGAGCCTTGATGCTCTATACTTCTAATTGCTATAGATAACATGAAACAGAGGCCAATCTCTATGTAGCCATCCATCCTCCATACACTATATGCTCCAAAAAGTTCCTTAGACTTATAAAGCCAAAAGTACCCAAGGTAGTTTTAGTTCTTAACATGGTCCATTTTATTATCCCATTGAAGCCAAACTTAAACTTGTGTTCAAGAGATATTGTCCTATGTTGATAAGGGTATCTATAGGTTATTGAGAAAGAGAAGCAGTAGTGGTCCCTTAAGATTGACCGGATCAACTTAGGAAAATAAGTGACAAGTTTTCCCCTTTCTTTAGAGTCAAAAAAAGATGGAATAATTGGAGCTAGATATTTGAAAAGAGTTAACTGTTTTGGACTAATTGAACTAACTTGTGAGAATTTGTCTAGATTCATCAAACTAACCATTATGATATGCCACCACCTCTTCTAACAACTTCAATCTCATATGTGTGCAAGCTTTTTTAAGAACTTCAATATCATATGTTGCTATAAAAAAGTTGGCTAATGTGTTGTCAAACCAGGCTCTTTTCTACACTGTTGTTGTTCATAGCCTTTTTTACAATCAATTTACAAGAATAAGAACGTGAATGTCATGCGGCTAATCTTAGAAACAATGCTGGTGCGACTAATCTTGGAGACAATGCTAATTTGGGGGGTAAAGCTGCTACTCAAGGCAACAATAATAATAGTCCTCGGGTCAATGCTTAGTGCAAAGGTTGCAAAGGTCATGGAAACAATGCTAGTGCGGTTAATCTTGGAAACAGTGCTGGTGTGGCTAATTCGAGGGGCAATGCTTAGCGTGGAGGTTGTGAAAGTTATTAAAAAGGGCAACTTTATTGATTGGATAAGATTATGGGCAACTTTTTTGAGATTATTCTACAATTTTCACAACAGATACAAAGTTTAAATACTCTGAATTCCTAGATAGCAAGTAAAGGATTAGAAAAAGCCATGGGATATATTGAATTCTTTTCAAGATTTTTTTTGAATCAAAATAATTTATTTATAAAAGTAACAAAAAAAGGCAACAAAGATCTAGCCAATGGAGTATTAAAAAAAAAAAAAAACTTTGGAATCAAAACAAAATTGAAAGACCACCCAACAGGCACAATAAAAAAAATCAAAACTTAAAATGGAAGAATAAGATTGAACTGACGAAAGTATAGAAAACAAGAAGCAACAAAATCATTAATTCCTTCTTTTTGCTACATCATCCACATCTACATTAGCAGATTCTATTTCTTTCTTTCCACACTGTGTTTGAAATTAGAGTGACCTTCATTGATTAAAAGACAAGAAATATACGAAAGTCACATTTATTTTTCTTGATTTACAAATAAAATATTATAGTAAATATTAAGATAAAAATTATAATTAAAAGGTAAGTATGTATATTTATAATTTACAAATACAAAAACATCCCTCAAATAGTGCCATATATTTACATCTTTATTACTAATTATACGATATGACATGATACTTGGAATTAGACCATGCATGAATCGAAATCCTCTATCCTCATTTGAATTTTATTTCTACAAAGTCACATATCTATTTTTTATTATTAAATTTACTACTTGTTTGGTTATGATTTGTTTCCCTCTTCCTTTCTCATATTTTTTCTCCTTTATCTCTCTCATACTTCGATGTAAGAAGAAGTTGATTGCAAATGCAAAGCCAACTTTTGTTCCAAAAAAACCTAAGTCAATGAAAGAGGAATTTATAAAACATCTCTAATATTTTAGCCAAACAAAATACGAATCTCTGAGTCCTTGATTAGCTTGGTTGATACTAAAGTAAGCAACTTTTTGATCCTTAAGATTCAGTTATTCTGGATTGTGATAATTATGGATGTGACTCCTTGGCTAATAACATTCATTATTGTTAATGCGTTTCACAATCTTGTTGCTCGAATTGTGGGATATAATCTGTATTTCTAATTGGTGTTGTAATGAAAGCATATATTTGGGCAAATGTTAGCCTGGTCTTTGTGATCAACTTTTGACAATAATGGGAGAATGAAAAAGAAGGAAAAATATGAGAGAAAGAATATGTATTAATATAATAAAAAAAAATAAACTGAGGTGGGTAAAGTGGATTGTGTGCAATGTCGAGAAATTTCCTTCAAAATACCTTGGTTTACCGCTTAGGTTGAAAACAAATTCAAAAGAGATGTGGAGACCGATGGTGGAAAAATTTGAAGGAAGATTGACAAGTTGGAAAGAAAATATGCTATCTGTAAGGGGTACGATGACTATGATTAAGGTAGTGCTTTTTAGTCTACTAATTTTCTTCATGTCCTTATTCAAGATTCTAGTAAGGGTTAGACAAGAATTGGAAAAGATTTAAAGGAGATTCTTGTGGAGTGACTTCGTAATGGAAAGGAAAGTCTATTTTGTTGATTAGGGGTCTATATGCACTTATAAGGAGTATGGGGAATTGGATTGGGCAGATTTTCTAGTTAAAAACACTGCCTTACTCAACAAATGAATTTGGAGGTTTGAAATTGAGCATGAAAGCCTGTGGAGGAGAACCTTAGTGGAAAAAGGGAATTCTGATCCGAGCAAGGTAATCCTAAGCTCTAATAGAGATAATAGGAAAACATTTATTTGGAAGAACATAGTGAATACAAAGGAACATAAAGGGAGAGAGCATGAGGTGGCGAAAGAAGGATCAGGATATGTTCTTGGGAATAGGAAAAGGCTTGTATTCTGGACTAACAAATAGATTGAGGGAATTCAATTAAAGCGTGACTTCCCAAGAATTTACACTCTAGCAACAAATAAAGAGGCCTGATGAAAAAATATGGGGAATGGGTTGAGGATGACTGAAAATGGAAGATTAAGTTGAGAAGAGAACTAGTTGGGTGGGAAAGGCAACAATGGGATTCTTTGATGACCACCATCAAGGATAACTTAATAATAGAAGGGCTCTCAGATAAAGTAGTGTGGAAATGGACACCAAGCGAAAGTTACTCAATGAGTTCTTTCTGTAGAGAGGTGGCAAATAGAGATGGGAGAAAGAGTGATCATTGGAAAAAAAATTGTGGGGATGGGGAGCTCCAATGAAAGTAGAAGTTTTTTGTTTGACAATTCAAGGACGAAGGTAGCAATTAAAGTAGAATTGGTTAAGAGAGTGCTATTAAGGCTAGAATCAGTTGTATATGTCTTATGTAAAGGGTGTTTAGAGACAGTTGACCATTTGTTTTTTGAATGTATGCAGAGTTGGAAGGTTAGGGTAAAGTCGTGCAATATTTGGGGAATTAAATAGGTCCCACATAAGGAGGCTATTTTTTTCTTTATGGAATGGAATGAATTAGCTAGAGCTGGCAATAAAAGGATTTGGCATCTATCTTTCTTTGCCATCATCTGGACAGTTTGACTTACAAAAAATGAAATGGTTTTTTAAGGTAAATTGTGGGATGGGGATCAATGTTTTAACCTAATTAAGGTTATATTGGCATAGTGGGCTAAAGTAAAATGGTCAAAGGATAGCTGGTTGGTAAATGATATGATTAGGTACCCAACCTTAAGTCTAACCAGGAGCACCAAAGTTAAGGATAGAAGACAAATGGAGTAAGAGAGGTCATCGATAAGAAAGCTTAAGTTCAATGTTGATGGGGTAACCAAGGGTAATCCAGGGACGACAGCAATAAAGGGGTTCTTACAGATAGCGAGGGAACGGTTAAGATTATGTTATCTAGGTACATAGGGAAGAAAGAAGCTAATATGATAAAGTTAATAGCAATCAAAGAAGTTTTAAAAATCTTCAGAGCTTTTAAGTGGTCGGGGTCACAGTCATTGAAAATTGAAAATGGCTCCACGAATGTCATGGGATGGTTAATGAACCCAAATAGCGCTCCAAGAAAATTGAGGAAGGTAATCTTGACTATCGAAGAAGCTAAGAGGAAAGTGTATTAATGGAGTATGAGACATGTCCCTAGAATAGCTAATGAAATGGCAGATGAACTCGCTAAGTAGAGGATTATGAGAGAGGAAGATCTGTTGATAATAATGGAATAACAACTGTGGTAAGGCTAAGAAGATGCTAAGGAGGTTACTACTGGATTAGTGATTTTTGGCTGCTTTCATCTGGGGCTAGGTTGTTTTTCATACTAACTATTTGGTCTTATGAATTTTTTGTTTTAAGCAAAGTCCTCAGTCATGGGAGAGAAGACACTTCTTTGATAAGAATTTTTTCAAGGAGTTTAATCTATTTTGTGTTTCTCATAGATTATAAGTAGGAGGCTGACTTTTTCATGTAGATATATCTAATTTTAGCATTTCTGCAGTTATTATTTTCATTTCGAAAAAAAAGGTAAAAAATGAACGATGAGAAAATATGAAAAAAATGAAAAAAAAAAAGAAGGAGAAGAAGAGAAAGGAAACAAAGCATTTTCATAAGAAAATGGCAATAGGGACTGTGTGCAGTGATTGTTACTAAGGATGGGAGCTTTGGTTGAAAAAATTAAGACCTAGTTGAGGAGGGAAAACGCAAAGGGATTGATGGGGTAAGGGTAGGAAAAATGGGGGAAAGATGGCTGTTGGACTAGGGGAATTTGATTTTAAGTTCAGGTAAGAGATAGGGGCTGTTGTGATGTCTTCCTATTTGTGTGATTAGAGAGGATTTTGCTTCTTTGTTGTGAGGGAACTTCAAGAATTTCAGCAAGGTGGACTAAATCATGAGAGAGTAATTAGAAAAAATAAAAATTATAACAATAAAACAAGAGGGATAAAGAATGGTCGAGTAAGAGACTTGGTGGTAACAGTCAAATTATTCATTATTGCTTGGGAGTTTAACTCTCACTGCAAGTTGTTTTCATCATGTTGATAGAAAAGGAAGAAAAGAAAGAAAGAAAAAAAGAAAAAAAAGAGAGAGAGAAATAAAAAAGTGAAAAAAAATGAAAGGAAAAAAAAAGATAAAAAATGAGATAAAAATACAAAAAATAATAAAAAATATTAATACAATTTTAAAGAAAAAGCCAAGGAATATTGTGCTTGTGCATTAGTAAGCCATTCTTCAAATAAAAAGGGTGAAGAGAGGAAGGGGGGATTCAACTTTTTGTACTGGGTTCAATCCTTGTGTAAAAAAAAAAAGAGATAGGTTTCTCACTTTGGGGTGGGATCAAGTGAGAAAAAGAGGGATTCGTTTTACCAAACTAGTTTCTATCCTTGTGTAAGGAAGGTGATAGGATTCTCATTTAACGGTGGGCTAAAAGAGGGTAGGGAGAGGGCCAAGGGACAGGTTCTTTTTTAGGTCGATCGGCTTCCCATGAAAAGCGAAGATTTGTGGCTGCTCTCTATAGGTTTTGGCAAGAAAGGAAGAGAAGGGGAAGGGGGGGAAGTGGTAGTAGGAGCTACAAGGTGTTTCAAATGGGAGGAAAAGGAATACTAAAGGCATTCGATTCACGTTGCTGCTAAGGGTGCTTTTGATTTTATGATTGGGAGCATCATGTGTGCTTTTTCGAATTATTGGAATTTGGTACTAGGAAGGCAGACTTCAAGAGGATAATTCTTGTTCTTCGACCATGTGTAAAACCAAGATATGAATTTTTGTTTTATGGATGGCTAGGGATAACAGATGGATGAATTTGCAACCTCCTCTGTTAGCTACGAGTACATTTGTCTGAGTTGTTTAAGTTCTTTGGGCAGTGGCAAAGTTTAAGGCACTTTCTTTTTTTGCCTTGTGATTGAAGGCAATTGTGGCATGTTTTTCTCTCGATTTTGCTGGTTCATTTCATCTTGAATGAGTAGTTTAAGGTCAGGCTCCTTTCTGCTTGTGTGGTTCAAGAGTGGATGAACAGTGGGAGCAAGGATGAGAGTCGAAGCTCAATGATGATACTAGCCAATGAATGGATACGATTGTGTTGTATGGCTATAAGTTCGCATAGGATTCATGTTTTTGGAGCTGGGATCTTGTAGGCATATAGTTATGAAAATTAATAGGCCTTTTTTGTCCGAGTTTTTGGAGCTGGGATCTTGTAGGCATATAGTTATGTAAATTAATAGGTCTTTTTTGTCCGAGTTTTGTCTTGAGCTTGTGAGTTACAATTTATTTCTGTGATGTAGCTAAGGGCATTTTAAACTTCATCGCCTTTGTTTCTTATTTGCGGTGAGCTTTATTTGTTATTGTACAGGTTTTCAAGCCCGAATCAGGGTTTTATGTCATGGAAAGTCTTCTACTAAACAAGTATGAGACTTGGAATGACACTGGGTTATCAAGGCTAACAAATTCACTTTTCAAAAAAATAAATAAATAAATAAACATGTGACAATTTGTGAGATGACAAAAAACTAATAAAGTTAATTTTATATATATATATATATATATATGTATGTATATGTGTATATGTACCATGGACTTGAATTAATCTTGGATGATCAAAAACTCAAATGATCCAAATTTAACTGGATTAACATTTAAATTCTTGCAAAGTTAAGTCTAAATAAAATTAGTGTAAATTAACCCAAAGATATACTTAATTCAAAGTTAAAAATTAAAATCAAATTAAGCTTTAAATTATTCAGATAAAATATGATATCTACAATAATCAAGTTTTGCTACGCTTGGCATCTTTCTTGCCTCAAATCTAGATAGGTGACGCATTCCCAAGAATCAGTTGCGACAAGTTTTTTTTATTATTTTATGACGCTTTTTTCATTTTATTCTTTTTTTTTTTAGTTTGGGAAATGCTTCAAAATCTGAACACAAGTTCACACCATAGTTTCTGCTTTGAAAATTTATTTTAAATTGTATAAACAAATAATACACCAACGGATTCAAAAACTAATTAAAATAAAAATAAATAAACATAATTGTTGAAGAAATGAACTTTATCTGGATTTTAGTAGCAGATAGTTATGGGGGGATTCAGCAGATAATTGAAGATTGAAGAAGACTTGGTATATACGTTGTCCGTTGTCTTGTGTCTAGTCTTAAGTGACTAAATACTGGCTAGTGTGTCATTTACTTCTTTTCATTTTAGCTGTATTAAAACGTTAAATGATCAAGTTGGTTTGAGTGTTTTTAGTTGTGCAACACTTCCTTGTGTCTTTGTTCATGCTCTTTATTTTGTGTTGTACGCACACCAGTGCTGTCGTTTTGTTCTTCTGTTAAAAGGCTTAACAACCATAGTTGTTTTTTCTGTGTGCTTTGTTACCATTGCTATTGCATAGAAAACTGACTCACCTTGATTTAGTCTCCCAAGACTGAATCTAAAGGGTTTGCATGTATTTTGGAAAGTATATAAATGAAAATACAACCGTTGTACTGTAGTTGCTTCCTATTTCACTGATTCCTTTTCTTTTTTTCAATGTTTCTCTGGTTCTCTGTCTTTTAATAGCTTTTATTTCCAGAAACTTTCTTTCTTGAAAATAGTTCTTCAATAACAAAATTCAACATTGAGTAAATATATTGAAAATTTTATATTTATCTTTAGAAATTAATATAACCATTGTAGATAATCGATTTTGGTTAATACCTATTGTCTAAAGAATTACTTTATAGCATAATATTATACAGGAAATAATGAGAACAACTAGTAAAAGTGAAATACTATTTCACGCAAAACAATTAAAAAAAGTGAATTACTACTTCACATGGAACAATTAGAATAAGTGAAGCACTACTCCATGTGGAGCAACTAATACAAATAGAATAACTACTTTGTATAGAATAACCACTTCACATAGATGACAGTGAAAGTAATTTGAAATATTAAGTGGTAGGGTTCATAGGTTACTTTCACCTTGAAATATTCTAGAGAGTTTGGCTTGGTAGCTTAGATGTGGAGATAGTTAAGAGGTTTCTTTCTTAACATTTTCCTAAAGTACAAGTGTTTCTCTCTTTTAGCTTGTTCTCTTGTACCTGTTCACGTACAGCTTCTTCTCTTATATCTATTCATGTACAGCTTTTCTTTGTTAGCTTCTTCTCAAAAACTAGTTTTATTACATCTAATTACTTCAACAATCACATAATGGATTTCTAGTTGTTATTCGACATTAACTTTCAATAACGATTACCTAACATTAAAACTCTCCTTAATAATATAATTCATTATGTACATTAAAATTTTTTCTTGTACTTGTTACTTTTGGTACTATACATAGAGCCTTCAAGATTCAAAGAGGAGACTTTCACTTTCAGAATTACCTTACTCTCACTCAGAACTTCTCTCTTTAGCCTATTCTCGCTTAGAACACCTATTCTCTTCTTGTTCTCTTCCACCTCCACAACATTTAGTACTTCAGAAATTGCTCCGATCTCCCTCTCCATCACCTCCAGTACATCCCTTATTTGTTTGCAACGTTTTCTCTTCTTATCATAAGAACTTTTTTATATTTTGACGACTCCACTGGAAACCCTCACTCCTAGGGCATCAGGTTTTTTTTTTTTGACCACACGGGGGAAACACCTGGAGAAAGACCCCCGATAAGGACAGCCCCGTTAGATGGTAACGAGGTAGATAGGGTTCAGTAGTAAGTATTGAGAGAAGAACCCCAGCCCCACACCCCCGTTGTGGTGTAGTTGCTTCCTATTTCACTGATTCCTTTTCTTCTTCTTCATTTTTCTCTGGTTCTCTGTTTTTTAATAGCTTTTGTTTCCAGAAACTTTCTTTCTTGAAAGTACTTCTTCAATAACAAAATTCAACATTGAGCAAATATATTGAAAATTTTATATTTATCTCCAGAAATTAATAGAACCACTTACATAACAGTCTTAATTAAATCGAATTTGTAGAGTTCGTATATTTTTGAGCAGTCAATCTTTTTTGGACATTTGAGAGTCGGAGAAAACAGCATTTCCATTATTTTTTTCTGTTAATATTATTTGGTTGGAATTCTTCATCTCCATCTCCAGGTGTTGCGCACAAAACCGAAAAACAAACATTATATAACTTATTTACCGCAGGAAAAAAAATAAAAAAGTATTACTGTAGATTTAGTAGCATAATTATTGTATTCATTATCATTATATAGCATTTTAAAACAGCAAATAAAATACACGAAAAGCTTACATCAAAAACAACCAGAAAATTAAATGGGAATTGCATTACTGACAGAAGGGTAAACAACAGTGGCTGGATGTGCCATCATACGACGACCCTTCATGTGCTTGAAACAGTAGACCAAAGCCCCCACTGGCCACTCCACAATGGCTGCAGCCGCAAAGGCCAGGAAACCCAGCGTTGGTCCAACCATCTTGCACCTGCAAGGGTTGCTGGCGGTGCCACATTGAACGCAGATTGCAATCCCAACACCCACCATATTTGGATATTGAAAGCAACCAAAAAGTATTGAGGTTGAGTAGGCTGAAGATGGGAAGGTTCTTGGGTGAATTTTTTTATCTTTTTAGATTTCGATTTGAGCAATGGAACTGTGGTTTCGGCATGATGTTCGTTTTATAGGTTCGTTGCTTAATTTGGTAGTTCATGCAGGGACTTATGGGTTTGTGACACGTGTCATTTGATGGAACATTTGGAGAACATACTTGTTGTTATGTTGTAAGGGGTTTATACACGTGTTTGGGTTTCATTATTATTTTTTAAATAATTGAAAAAAGAAGATTCAAATTATGTTTTTTAAATAAAAAGATTATGTATTAATTAATAAGTCAAATACTCGAATATAAATATTAATAATAATAAAATTTCATTGTTTAAGTGATGATATACACTTGAATTGGGTCAAGAAAATAAAGTTTCCCATTTTTTTTGTTGCATTAAAATTTCAATACTAGTGTGCAAGGTTAATGCGAACAGTTCGGATTAAAAACAATTTTTGGCCAACAAACGCATTTGGATCGAGGTTTAGTACTTAGGATATGTTCTGTAGATACGTCGACTGTGTTGGACCTTAGTTGGATCTGAGCCCAACCCTGTTATTGTCTGTGTGAATGTGATAAGAAGAGCTGAAAGGGCAATGAGTAGATGGCAGCAGAAGAAGGTAATTGAGACAATGACTTGAGGAATGGGGTGATTCTCATCAAAGAGGCGGACTCGCGATTCCTAGCTTTTTGTCATTTTATGCCAATCCTTCAAGTGCTCCTTATGTATCTTCTCTCCTTCATTTCATGGTAGCTGATGCAATTTATTTTTTGTTAACTATTAAATGAGAAGAAAGCATATCTTTATACAAGATTTTTCAAAATGAATATTTTAAGGGTTCTTTTTTAAAATGAAGATTTGAATTCAATTTTTTACACAGGAGATATATACACTTAATATCAAATCAACTACTTAAGTTGAAAGCACTTGTTAAATATGTATATTAAGATTAGTAGTTACTTTTCTTTGGATTGATAGCTCAACACGGTCATGCTTAATGCTAGCTGTGTGAGAGCTTTAATTTGCAATATTATTGAAAAGGCAAGACAGGATAATTTTCTTGGTAGTATGGCTAGCGAAGGGCAGTGCCATGCCTGAAGGATGCTGAGAATTTCTAAAGGATGGTGCACTGCTTTCAATAAAAAGGTAAAAGAGGGGTATTCCATGCCTTCATGTTCTTTCCAAGGGGTATACGATTCCCTTTATGATTGTTAACTCTTCACAAGAAAGCTTCTCCTCAAATATGCATGCTTTGAAATCCAACTCAGTCTAATTTTTAACCATTCAAGAGGCAGTCATAATTCTTGAATAGGTTTTTTTAAATCATCAATCAGTCCAAAGAAGAGAAATTTTGTAATTATTTCTTAATGACATAAGTGTTTGTTAACAAATTATTAATATATTCATTTAAAATAATAATATATAATGATTCAAACACTCGGATTGAGGCACAAATTTTGATATTATTTTATTCCTTAATTCAAAAAAAATTATTAATATAAAAAATTGATACAACACTGATATCTGAAATAAAGAAAATCAATCAATTGAAAGAAAAAAAAATTAAAACTTTAAACGAAATGCTAATATTGATATTATTTTTACACACTGCCTTTATTTTTATCCCTTTTTATAAATTTCGGATTATTTAGCAAAATTTATTAATTGAAAGCCAAATCAGAGCTGAAGAATAATGCCAGGCTTGCACTTTTTGTAAAGTTGGAATACATATATGCTTGCACAGCTTTACTGGGAATTAAACAAATAGCTTCTTAGAACTATGGAACCAAACAATTGTAAATAATTAACTTTAAATGTCTCTTCCAGTGAGTTACATTAACTAATAAATTTCTCTTCTCTCAGCAACCCAGCCCGTCAAGCATATTAGTTTTGACTACTTTTGAATGATATTTAATTCTATCATATGCTTCTTTTATTTTTTTTTAATTTTTAACGGGGTTAATTAAATTAAATGTAAAGATTTTTTTAATCAACAAAGCAAAAGAAGGAAATAGAAAATAGTTCACCATAGATGACAAAAAAATAGAGAATATTACTGTCCATCTTTTGAAGAAAAAGGGGGAAAATAGAAAAGAAATGGAGTCTTGCCTAGACTAGCAAGTTGACTTGAGCACTGTTTTGTTTGTAGAGAGTGGTGTACAAACTTGCATGCAAAGTTTACTTGCGAACTAGGATAGACAAAATATGGAATCGATTCTTAATTAGTTGGCTCCTAAAGTATCATATGGTAGTGATTATCGACAAACTTGAATAGAAAGTATTCTCTCTAAGTTTAACATCCTGGCTATAATAGCTAAGCAAGTATACTTTTTCATGAGATTCTTAATCATTTTTCATATTTCAACATTTGCTCCAACTCTGCAGTTAAGAAATAATTACGTCAAATTAATATCATTTTGTATCAATCCAAGTGATGCTTTTTGTATTAAAGAGAAAAGAAGCAATTTGTTTTTTTTTTTTTAAAAAAAAAGGGGCTTGTATGGAGCAACTTCACCTCTTGCATGTCTACCCCAAATGAGAAAAGGTTGCCGTAGGGTCACTTACATTTGCAACATCCACATGCCATTCGCTTTCATAACCATTAAAAACCCATTGAAGTCTCATAATTTCAACTCTTTCTCACCCACTCCCTAATGCTTCTCCCCCCACCCCTCAAATAAAAAAAAAAAACTAAAATTACTAACACGATCTCCTCTTTGCTCATTTGACATGAGGCAGTAAGCCAATTCATAATCAACCCAAGTCCCAACTTCTCTCTTCTTTATATATATAACTTTATATTGCATTCTATTCCTCTCTCTCTCCCTTTCTCTCAGCAAAAACATGGTGCCCCATACACATCAAAAGAATCCTCATCAATCACTGCTTGTAATCTTCCTAATTCTTTCAATTTCATTTCTAATTCCAATCATTGCATCAACCAAGAAGCTCGAAGAAATAGTACCAGTAGTAGTGCCCCAAGCACCAACTACTGAAATCAAGTGTGGAACATGTCCCTGTGTGAATCCATGCGGCCAGCAGTCACTGCCACCGCCTCCACCACCACCACCATCTCCTCCTCCTCCGCCAAGGTTCACCTATTGTAATCCAGTTCCGATGACTCCGCCGCCCCCAAGATTCTATTACGTGACTGGTGTGCCCGGTCAGTTGTACACAGCTGATGCAGATGATAGATGGACATTTTTCTCCAGTGCTGGACGGGATGATATTGGGATTTTGTTGCTTTCCTTTGGATTTGGGTTGTTGGGCCTCTTGACAATCTGGTAGTCATCTATAAACGGAGCAGCATTTCTCTATTTTGGAAGATATTGTTTTAGGTTTGTTCTTGGTTTAATTACTTTAAATGTTCTACCAAGAATCAGAATCTATTTATTATGTGTTTATATTTAATTTTCTTGACCAAATTGATTGGACGTGAATATATTTATGTTTATATTCTTCAATAATAATCTTGCGCGGTTTTTATTTTGTTTTCGTATAATTGTCAAGAAAAGAGAATTTCGGTTGCTAAGAGAAGAGAGATAAATCATGTCCGTTGTCACTAAAGTAATGCATTGCAGAAAAGTTAATTTGGATGCTTCCTTCATATATTGGAACTATGAGGCAGACCCAAAAACATTTAAAAGTGCTTTTGTTTTGCACATAGGCCAACTTCATATATATTAAATTCCATGCCAATTGGTAAAAGGGTTTTTCTAACAATATTTTTCTTTCTTTTGATAGTTAAAAAGAGGAATTAATTTGATTAATGCATCATTTGGAGATGATACGCCATTACTATACAAACAACCTTCAATCATGTCTCCTTAGCCCTAAAAATGGACCAACTAAGATGCTATTCTAAAAAGAAAAAAAAAATTATGTCATGAGATTAGTTAAAAGGAGAGATTAAATCCTTGTTTAAATCTCTTTTAAGAAAAACAATATTCACTAATTTGAATATTAATGAAAGTACTTCTTGATCGCCTCCGATAAGGAGATGGGCATCAATATTCTATATACTTGACGGCTTTGGCTCTCTTCTGTTACTTTTTTACTATTAATATAATACTGTTCAATACGTCAAATATCACAGCTTAAATGCGTGAAATTCAAATTTAATAGTTAGGGCCAATTTAAAATAGTAAATGGGTGATGATTGATATATTATAAAGTATAGATTAAAAATGTAAAGGATTGGAGCTCAAACCCTTGCTTAACCCAAATTAATCTGCCTATTGGTCTGGATAACTCAGTAGTAATATAATTGAGATGAGTGGAATGGACAGTTAATAACTGGTTCTCATATAAATATAAACAATGATGAATGATATACTAAAAGGTATTAGTTAAAAAAAAATTAATGAAGGAGAATATTCCAAACTTGACTTGACTTGATTTTGATACTAATCCAGAGTTATTTCTTGCAGACATCTAAGTTTCACACTGAACAAAAAAAGCATATATACACAAAACTCTGCTACCATATAGACATACTACATATTGGATGCATGATGTGGGTTGCAACAAAACAATTTGAATTTGACTTAACAGTCGTTATCGTTTTGAAAGAGAGGTAAGATTTAAAATTCAGAATTCTTTCTCTCTTATAATTAAGACTTTCTCATATGTAAATAAATTAAAAAGCTAGAAATGTGCTTTCCGATTATGTTCTTGTATACGTAGAGGGGTAGCTTACTCCTTGACATACGTCTGCGATACTACCAAACTAAGGGTAGTTTTTGTAAATTCTCTATGGAATGAAATCTCATTGCTTCCCAGAAAAAAAAATAGACAGATAGGGCCAGAAATGTTGGTTCCAGAGGTTAATTATAGAGCCGCAAAATTTCATGTGAAATCATCCTAGGGAAATTCAACTCGGGCCTGCTGCTAGCTAGGCATGTGTCCATTGTGCAGATCAGTAATTGGGCGTCAGTGCCTGCTCCAAGAAACAGTGGAACCAATCGACATGGCCAGCAGCTCTAACCATTAAAGTTTCATAGCAAGACAAATATCCTTTTCATCTTCAGAAAATTTCTGTCCAAAGTTGGTGCTCTGGGCTGCCATTACTGATGAAGCCACTGCAAACTCAGAAGTGTGACCTCCATCAGTTTACAAATAGAATATTGAGGTAGGTGCATCATCCATTTCACCTGCCCCTCCTGCTTGGCTTGATCAGCCTCTGAACTTTAAATTTCTGTACTGATCTCTTTTGAGGAACATCTCATACCATATGTAAAGCAAGGGATCAATTATTAGCTAGACGTGTAATGTCTAAGTGAGTGAAATTTTGTGATAATGGATTCATTCTACTAAAGTTAAGAGGTCCCTGGTCGGCATGCATTGAATGAGGGAAGTTCTGGAGAAACAGCCACATCCTTTTCACAGTTAATTTTTGGGCTCAATTATATATGCCGGTGATGACTTACTTGGTAGACGTTTGATACATAGAGCATAAATAACTGAATTGTGCATTTATAATTTCAACAACTTTTGTTGCACTTTGTAGTTGTTCAATAACTCTTTCCAAGGCCCTCAATCCAAACATGCACCTACTAGAAATTATAAAGCTCGCGTTCGTACCACATTAGATTGTAGGGTTCAATTGACCAACTACCAACATGTGCACTAAACAAAATTTGATAGCCTTTTGCTATTTTTGAATTGGTAGAAGGGCTTGTCAGGATTATTAAAATATGAACTTGCTTGTGAGATTGTCGAATCCCAGAGCTATATTTTTTAAAAAGATACTTACATCATTATTTAATTAATCTATTTTTAAATACTGTCAAAATTCTTCCTAGCTATACATATCATTTCAACTTTTTCCAAGACTTTTGTGTTGGATTTTTTATAAATTGATATAACATGATACTGTTAGTTAGGCTATGAATTGACAACGTATTTTAGTACATAATGGGCCTGGATAGTAGGAAACCCAAATACCAATTAAAGCATTGTGGGCTTGCAGTTTGGGTGCATATAAAAGCAGTCCCTCCTGGAATAGGGACTGTTCCACCGTAGCTCGAGGCCAAAGCCCAGCTCATCTCCAACTCCCATCCTCTGTACATAAATTGCGGATAGCCTACCACAAGCTGTCATCTGGGTTCAAATCTTTCCTGAAGGACGAAGATTAAGACATGCAAGTCATTTTCATGGAATTCTGTTGGACCCATTGTGCCTCTCGACGTCAGTTCTAAATTACCCCTTTTTTTAAATACATTTACATCTTTTTTGACCATATAAGAGGGCAGAGTTAACCAACTTTTGTTTGAAGGCTAAAGACAAAAAAGAATAAAAATTAAAAGTTTGAAAATTAATATAATAAATTTAATCAATAATAAAATAATTCATAATAGAGAATAATTTACTATAACATGTAAATCAAAATGATTAAGAAAAAAATTACAATAATATTTTAGAAAAGTTCTACTCGATGTAGTTATATATTATGTTGTTGGTTGAAAATTGATAAAGATTCTTTGTGTTAGTCGGTAAATCAAGACTAGAGAAATGAACTGATTTTCCTTTCATATTGATGTATAATTAAAATGAGATCTGTCTTGTAAAACCCGATCTTATAAACACATATCATGACATACATGCACTGAGTAGCATGTTATTACGTTAGGAAAGTCTCTAAGAATAGACAAAACCCGATATTGTACCTAACGGTATACTTGAGTTGATTTAACCTCAAACTAGTTCAAATAGGAATCGTAGAATGAAATTTAATATTTTATAGTTCAGGAATGACTAAAAATGATTGTTCGGAGTTCGAGAGTTCATTTGAGAAAATATTGAAAATTTTGATATTTAGGGGCAAAATCGTCATTTTGCCACCTAAGATAATAATTTGATCATGGAGTGAAATTTTTGACCAAGATTAACTATTTGGAGTATAATTTAATGATAGGAAGTGAAAAAGTTTCATTCCGGTAATTTCTAGAGTGTAGGGGCAAAATCATAATTTTGCCACTCGCGGACAAAATTTGAGATTTTGAGAGAATTTAGATCAAATTTGACAAATTGGAGAATGGTATGAGTATAAGGGATGAAAAAAAATATCTATGGGCAATTTTTCAGTTTTTGGGGCAAAAATGTAATTTTTGACTTTTACGGGGGCAAAAGTGTAAATTTCAAAAATTACTCCACCAAGACTTTGGATAAGTCTGATAATTTTATCTAAGTTATGGATATGTGGGACAAGTGTATGGTAAAAATTTGGAAACAAATGGATGGCTAGAATTTAAGGAATTAATAAAACATTAAAAAAATGAATAAAAAAATATTATATTATTTTAGCCTTTAAAAAGGTCAAAATTCTAGAATTCTCATCTTCTTCGAGCCGTCCAAACCAGGAGAGAAAATAGGGAAAAGAAATAAAAACCCTAGCTGAAAAATTTGGGGAAAATCAAGAGAAATCAAGAAATCAAGCATTAAAATGGTAAATTTCATTGATTTTCCTTGTGATTTTCACTACCCTTGCATTTTTTTCTCATTTCCATGCAAAATTAGAAAGTGGGTATGGACACCCATGTTGGCCAAACCTCCATGGATGAGTTTTGAGCTTGAGTTTTAGTTAATTTTAATTGAATTAAGTGATTTTAGTTAGGTTATATTGTAATATAGCAAAAATAAGCTTTAGAAATAATTTTCTCCCATTGAAACCCATTATGCCGAATTTTCCAAGGAGGAAAGTGAGCTGATTTTGATGATTTTAGAAGGTTATTGGCTGATATTTAATGGTTAGAAATGTTGGAGAGAAAATGGGACAATTTAGAGCTAAAATGGTGCGCGTTAGCAATTTATAGGGTAAAGTGTCAAAAATAGGTTAATACTATGTTTAAGCCGTTTTAGGTTATTGCATTTCATACCATGCATTAGTATAGGATTTAAGTCAGTTATATAGTGATTTAGCATCAATGTGGTGAATTGTGTAATTTTTGCAATGTGTCTAAGAGGAGAGCCTTCTGGTAAAGGCAAAGAAGTCGTACCCGACGAACAATGATCTGAGCACGTAGAAAGCATTTAATTTGTACAAACGGTCAGTAAACCTATTATTATTGTAAATTATCTAGAGTTTATTTTTAAATGCTCTTTATGTATTTTATGAAACGAAAATGAGATTAAAATTGGACTTTTGATGTTTTAGAAATAAATGTGACAAATAAATATATTGTGTTGATTATCTGAAATAAGAAACTTTTGATTATGAAATTGAGTAAATGGGAGGCTGCCAATTGTCTTGAAAAATATATTTTCCTATGAATGGCTTATTATATATGAGTATATGAAGCTATATTTTATAATTGCATTGAAAATTTATATAAGCTGTCTTTTACTATGCAGGCTGGGTAAATAAATAAAAACCACGTTATACTGTCGAAATTTTATTAAAGTTGGTGGGTTTAGTCACTGCAATGATGGGTTTTCGTGGACTGCCTATTAGTGGGGCACGATAAACCCGGTTATATAGTTACTCCGGTTGTAGAGGCGAGGAGGGTAACTCCCAGGGTAGTGTTAGAGTTCACTTCACGTCGAACCCCCACGTGAATGTGTAACTCGGCTAACGCCAAGGAACATCTTGTTTTCAAAACTAACATGTGTTTAACATGTGAATATTTTAACAACCTTGACGGACTCAGTTAGATGCCTCGGCCAAGGTGTCTTCGAGGATTAGTTTTTGGCTTGAGCCCTGTTTTTAATCAAAGTCATAAGCCTTAACAACTATTTTGGTAAATTACAAATATTTTATATTTTAAGAAATAAATTGAAAACCTTATGAAATGGTTTGTGATTTGTTGTTTAAACTTGCCTCTATTTTACTCGCCTTTAAATATTTATAATAATATCTGTTTACTCATTGGGATTGCAAACTCTCACCCACCTCCTTTCCAAATATTTCAGGCCTGTGGTAGCTTGTAGATACCCGATTTTGTTGAAGATTCCAGTTGACTCCTCTATCTCACAGACAATAGGTTACTATCACCAACACTTAGTGTATTTACAGGCCACTTGTCATTGTAATTATTATTGTACATTATAACTTTGTAAATGATTGTATGTATGAATTTATTTTACTTCCACGTTACAAAAGATTACTTACACATGTTTCTATAAATATTGTTTTATATAAAAATATTATATTTTAATCAATATTTTGAATAGTAATATTTGTCTATAAATCCTTTTAAAAAACAAAAATAATAAAATAATTTTTGTCTTTTGATTTACTTGAGCTGGAAACGACTGGTAATTGTTTAAAACGGAATGTTTAACAACGATTGCTCACAAGAAAGGCAAGAAACTGATACGTAAGCCTTGCGGGGTTCCGATTGGCATTCCGGGTAATGAGTGTAAATCGGGACGTCGCGGCGGTTGTCATGGACTCGAGGGAGGTTTCGGGTCGTGACATGTCTAGTAAGGACAACACCTAATACTTGTTGAGATTTTTTGTAAATCAAAGAGCTCTATATGAAGATTGTGTAAGAGCCGTGTGTTTTAAAAGGAAATGGCTTTGAACTTTGGTTGTTCCTACTGGTAGGTTGCTACGGTTTAGGTGTGTTCTATTTCATTATACACAACTTATTTCATATTAGGAGTATGTCCTATATGTTTTTGCTACAATACTACCAAAATGAGTTAGCTTTTGTACACATCTATTAAGGAATGAAATTTTATAGAATGTTTTTCAAAAAATAAAAATTAAAAAGATAAAAGAGAAGTGAAGAAAAAAAGAAGAGAGAGAAAGAGGAGTAGAGAAATAAAGTTGAATAGGACTTATTACGTCATTTTATTATTTTTTATGTATATTAACTATTTAATAAAAAATTATTTTGAAGGGAATTAAAAAATATATAATAATTAAACATTAAAAATTTTGAGGGTCACAACCCTAATAAATATACTATCTTTCACCCCTAATTAAAAATTATATAATGAATAAAATATTTTAAGAATTTTGAAGGGACCACGACCCCTATCACTTAACTACTCTCCATCACTGCCTTGTGATGACATTATTATATAAAAAAATTAAAATTGCGAATGGGGATAAATTTATCACAATTGAAATATATAATCATAATTTTTATTTTATTTAATTTTTTATAAATTAAATTTAATGATTACGATTAAATCTAACTGCGACAACAAAGTTAAATATATTCTTAATTATCACTACTACATATATTATCATGAGTAGAGAAAGGAAATTATCACTTCTATTTCTATCTATCTTTATCTAGGTTTTATAGATTATAAAAGTACATATATATATATATACCCTCTTTATCGGCAATTAAAACAAGTACTTAAGTTCAAGGCTTGAAAGCATTTTTAGCATATACATGTAGGGTAAAGTTATGCAATTCAATTTGTATCTCAAAGAGAGATTTATGCAATACCTTAAATACGTATTCAATAGGTTTAATTAATAATTCAACCATCCTCACTAATTAATCACCTCAAGTGGGCCAAATACACCCTCCCCAGTCCTTCTTCACATGCATTTCTCTTAATTTATAATTACCACTCTCTCAAAAGGCAAATAGTGACCCATTTTTACACCCTATAAATCTTTTTATCAATATTTTTTATAGCAATAATTAAGCTCCTATAGGTTGCTTTCATAATTTCTTGTAATACTTCAGTCATCCATATTCCTTTAAAGCTCGAGCAATTTCAACAGATCACCACACATATCACACCCCCACTCAGCCTCTTCTCTCCCTCTCATCTTTCCAAGGCCATAATCATCAAATCATGGCCCAAAAATTCAATCAAGAAATCTTTGCCTCAGTCTTGGTCATTTTCTTACTGAATTTTCCTGCCTCAACCTTTTCAGAACCTGAAATTTCTGACCGAAGCAAAACAATTGAATGCGCCAACCCTTGTCTACCTCCACCTATACCCGTTAACTGCCCACCACCACCACCACCACCATTACCGCCAGGGCCACCACAGCCACCACCATTGCCACCAGGACCACCACTACCGCCAGGGCCACCGCTGCCACCACCATTTCCAGTCCCCCCATGGCCGCCATTTCCATTGCCACCACCTCCACCATGGCCAATGTATGCACCTCCACCTCCTAACCCCATTTGGCCTTTCTTTCCGTGGTACTTCAAGAATCCTCCGCCACCACCAGATTTTTCATCAGCGAGGCGTGTTGAAATACTCTCTTTGGTTATGGCTCCATGCATGGTTTTCCTAGCAATATTATTCTCTTTCTTCTTCTAATTGGGTGGTACATTTTCTTCTTATATTTTGTAACTTTGACTATCAATTGGAAGAATTTTATGCTTTTCCATACTTTTAGCAGGTCGTATCTACATTGAAGATCGTGCACATTGGATTAATTTCTTGCTTTTTGATATATTTTTATTAGATGGAAAAAACGAAAGGAAATGATTTTGTCTCCCACCACGTGTTGAAGATCATGGCATCTCTAATAGTAACCAATTGCATCGTGCCAAGTCGCAGTTAACCTTATGGTTTCAGATTTGTAGGTTTGGAAGTATACATTTGCCCCTTTTTGCCATATTCTGCAACTCAACGCTGATACTGCCAAAGGGGCAGTGGTCACCGACAGATTCTCTTGTTTTGGGAATGTTACCAATTGCAGCAATGTGCCACGAACCTTATTCATCACACTTTTTTTATCATGATAGTGTAAGGATGTCAATTAATAAGGTGTTGGTTATTTTTTTAAGTATTTTATCTTGAATTTTATTAATTTATAAGATATTTCAATTTTATAAATATTTAATTAAATTTTAAAAAAAATCACTCAAATACATATCATAATATGTTAAAATTACTTGTTCAATACTCCAACAAGTTAAATATTTATTTAATTGTTTCTAGATTTTTCCTTTTTTTCTCAACTCTCAGTCTCTTTCTTCTCTCCTTTCAGAAAGCATATACTCAAATATCCACAAAATCCACAACCAAAAAATAACGCCCACTACCCAAACTTACAAACAATTGTAGCCAACAATCAACCATAATTTCAATTAAAAAATAAATTTTAAATTCTAAGTTTTTTGTGTATATGTATAAGTAAAAATTAAGAAGTAAAAAGGAGAGAGGAATTTTTAAGGGGGTAAATTTGGGGTGATACCTTGTCGAGAATAAGAGAGAAAGAAAAAAAAAGGAAAAAGAAGAAGAAGAAGAAGCAAAGATTTTACAGAAAGTGGAGAGAAGAGCTGAACTAGGATTTTAAAAAAAAAAAAAGATGATTGAGGATGGAAAGAAAAAAAAAGGAAGGAGCAGAAAAGAGCGGTAGCAGAAAAAAGATGTTAATGATGAAAAAGCTATGAATTACAAAAGCCTTAATTAAAGAAAGGACACATGATATGCACATTGTATAGGTAAAACAAAGAGCACATGACTATCATGTGTAAGCTGTAAATTTGCACAGCAGTAAATTTGTACGGCCAAAATTATTATTACTAATTTTTAGCCTAGGATTTTTCTCTTTCAATTCCAAGGAATTAGAAGGACTTCTAAATGGTTTTGACAAGTCATATAAATGTAACCGTATATTCATTCAATGGTGCTTTGAGAAATAAAGCAATACTTTTTTGAGTCATTTCATTCTTGATCAATGTCTATTCTCCCAAAATGACATGTTATCAAAGCATGTTAGAGTTCTTGGGTGTAAAGGATTTACAGCTTTAGGCTTTTCATTGGTGCTAGTTTCTTGATGCAAATCCACTAACTGTTTGTTGATTTGTCAAAATGACATTTGGTATGTTGATTGTACATGATTTCTTTCTAGACCTACTTGCCATTGATTCCTAAATTTTACCTTGAATCATTTCTTTATTGTTGCTTACCGTATTAGTTGTCTTTGAGTTTTTGAACCAAGCTTTGTTAATGACAACCTCTGAAAAAAATACACCAGTTGCATCTAGTGCTTCCAATTCGAGATCAACCTTTTCATAGATCCAGATACACGCTATCCATATTACCTTCACCATATTGATCTCATGGCTCAATGGTTATAACACTTAAGTTGACTTCAACCAATTTTGTGACTTGGAGTCATTCCTTTATGTTGGCACTATCTATCAGGAATAAATAAGGATTTCTTGATGTTTTATCCCTAAACCAGATTTGTCTGATGACTTATATGTCCCTTGGAAGAGATGTAACAACTTGATTGTAGCTTGGCTGCTAGAATCCATTACCCCTTCTATAGCTTCAATAGTCTTTTATATGGATTTAACCCTAGAAATATAGGACACGTTACAACAGAGATTTGCATAGCTTAATGACACAATAATTTGTAATCTGCAATACTTTTTAGGCAACATTACTCAAGGCATTAGACTAGTGGATGCCTACTTCACTGAGCTGAATTGCATTTGGGACGAACTCAAGTCATACTATCCCCTACCTTACTGTGAGTGTGGAACTTGCAATCAAAAATGCTTCAGAAGGTTTTCAGAGCAATACCAGAAAGACACAATGTTCAGATTCCTTAATGGACTCAATGAGTCTTATTCAGCCTTTAGGTCCTAGATAATTTTAATGGAACCTTTTCCTACTCTAAACAAAGCCAACAATATGGTGTTGTGAGAGGAATCACAAAGGAAGCTACTAATACAATCACAACCTTTATTAGAATCTGCTGCTATGTTGGTGACTACTTATAGGAAAAGAAAAGGGAAACCAGATATCACTTTTGCACATTGTGGGAAGAAAGAATACTTTAAAGAGAAATGCTTCATATTGATAGGCTTTTTAGAAGATTTTAAATTTAACAAAGGCAAGAATAGTCTCAAAAGGAGGAATCCTAATCACTTTGGTAGCAAATCAGTGAATAGTGTTATGACTACTGATGATTCCCATTTTGATCAAGATGAGAATTCAGGCACTAACTCCATGTCTTAGATGTCTTTTGCAAGGACTCAATTTTAGAAACTACTTGCTATCATCAAAGAAAATGATTAGATAGTGAGGTTGGTATTTCCCAAAACACTCAACAGACTAGGCCTTCCTTGGTAAACTCAACTCTCACAAGTATCATTTTTTACCATTATTGCTTAAACATATTTTATTCTCATTCAAATAGCTCATTGAATTTCAATAATTTCATGATTAAACAAGTTCTTGGATTACGGACACTGGTGCATTGGATCACATAGCTTGTAGTTTTGATAATTTTATTTCTTACCATCAGTAAATAATCTTTTTGTTCACTTACCAAATAGAGCTAAGGCAGCCATTTCACATATAGGTACAATTAGGTTAAGTCCAATCTTGATATTATACAATGTCCTATGTGTTCTTACTTTCAGATTCAATCTTTTGTTAGTAAGTTAGTTTACAAAATCCAAAAATAATTGCCTATTTTTTATTGATACTTGTTGTGTCATTCAAGACCTCAAAACATGGGCAGTGATTAGGGTTGCTAAGCTTACATCAAGACTTTACTTTTTGCTAAACAAAAATGATGCACAATATCTAAAGTAATTTAAGTTTGAGAACACTGTCAAATTTCCTTCAAATGTCTGTGTTAATGATTTCAAAATAGATTCTACATGTTTTGACGTATGGCATTATAGGCTTGGACATGTGGCTATTGATAAAATAAAGATGATTCACAAATTTTTTCCAGAAATTTCTTATAATAGTGAATTACCATGTGAGGTTTGCCTTCTAGCAAAACAAAAGAGATTATCTTTTCCTAAACATGTTCAACGCACTACATTTGCTTTTGAGTTAATTCATATTGATATTTGGGGACCTTATACTACTGCTACATTAGGAGGTCATCATTATTTCCTTATAATAGTTGATGATTTTTCAAGGTTCACATGGATATGTTTAATGAGAGCAAAATCAGATGTATTATCATTAGTCCCTTCCATTTATAACTTGATTCAAAATCAGTTTAAGTTTCCATTACATTGATAAGATCAGACAATGGCTCAAAATTCAACTTAACTCAATTTTATGCATCTAAATGTATTGTGCATCAATTGTCCCATGTAGAAACACCACAGCAAAATGATGTTGTTGAAAAAAAACACCAAACATTGCTAATGGTTGCAAGATCCTTGCTATTTCATTCTTGTATGCCAATTAAATTTTAGAGGGAAGCCATTCTTACTGCAGCCCATATAATAAACAGAATTCCTTCATCTATCCTTAGGAATGTATCTCTATATGAAAAGTTATTTGAAAAACCCCATTTTTACAATCACCTTAGAGTATTTGGATGTCTTTGTTTCACATCTACTTTGACACCTAATAGGAAGAAATTTGATAAAAAGAGCATCCAAATGTGTCTTCCTCGGTTATCCAGCTAGTGTTAAAGGTTACAAAGTGTATGACGTCGATGCACACAAGGTCTTTATTTCAAGGAATGTGGTTTTTCATGAAAGTTCCTTTCCATTCCACACCATTACTATATCTACATTACTATTTGACTTTTCACAAAGATCTACTCTGCATGAGTCCCATCTTCATATTTTTGACACTTTTCTTGACAATTTCCTTTCTAGCCAGAATTCAATGTCACAAACAGATTCTCTTGAGTCAACCACTTCACCTAGTTCAGTTCTTGTCCTTGAAACTAATCTTAATTCTCCTACTTTACATCAAGAAAATTATTTGCTTGATGATTCTGTTTCACCTCAAACTCAGGAAAACATATCCTTTGTTGATCATTTAGTTCCTAGGAAAAGTACTAGAGTTAGACATTTGCCTAGATATTTGGAAGCCTACCAGCATAACCTTGACCCTTAATCTAACAATGTCATAGCATATCCAATTACTAGATATCTATCAGATGCTAAACTGTCACCTGCACATAGGATTTTTACTGCCTCTCTATCACATATACCTAAACCTTAATATTACCACCAATTTGTCAAACATTCTCAATGGAGGGTAGCAATGAAATTGAAATTGCAAGCTTTGGAAGATAATGGTACATGGAGTATGTCGTAACGTGCCGGGTCTAGGAACCCGACCGTTAGATGTGAGGTATTTTAGGGAGTCGCCATTAATCTTTTGTTACCTAGGTGTGATTTGCCACCTATTAAATTTGTTTTATTTGACGAAGTTCTAAATCGATTTTAGATCCGTCTAAGGAACAACAAACTGGTCTATGTATTTTATTTAAAGTTGGGTTCGCGAGTATAGTTACTTATAGGGAAGGATTATGTCACGACCTAAATTTCGGGCCATGACTAGCACATGGACCCAATGGACATAGCCCACTAAGCCCAAGCAAGCCTATCTATATGACCTGTTCATCATTCCATCAAAAGTTGCTAAAGTTATATTTCATAATTCCAATTCAAAATAATGCTAACCATTACCATTTCATAGTGGCATTACTAATAAAAAATACATATATTGTCTAAAACATATATCTTAATAATTTATATCAAGTTTGCCTATACACAACCAAAGGGATACTCAACTCCCACCTGAGAGACCCGGGCAAAAGTACAACTATTGAATGTTGAGATACCTACAAAGGAGACCAGTCTATAAGGACACCTTGATTTAGTTACTAGCTACCTCCTGATCTGAAAACATGAAGTTGAAAATGGTGAGTACAAACCCAGTGAGTGAACATAGGAAAGGAACAAGCAAACGATAAGGAAAATTTAAAGAAATCATGATGCATTTATCTTCAACAACTATGTAATTTAGTTTAGTTCTTATTAAACCCTTCATCAAACCTTTAATGAGTTAATCACTAGACGATAAAGGGTCCATGCACAACAAAGGGTTTGAAGAGTGAAAACTTTAATAGCATTCAAGCAAGTCAAGTAAAATGATAGGTCTGCAGCGAGAATGAATTTTCACTGCAGCGAAATTTGGCTCAATTTATCAACTGACCGAGGGTTTCTCACCAAACCTCCTCATTTCAAACTTAATTAATTAATTCCTTAATGTTGGAAGTCCATGCTCAACTATGGTACCAAAGAAGTGAAAAATAGGGCAGCAACCGAACGAGATAACAAGTAAGACAGAAAGTTTCTCGCTACAGCGAGAAGCTTCAACGACTTTCTCAATGCAGTGAGAATCAAGCCAATGTAATCCTCTAAACCCGAGAGCTTTTCGTTGCAGCAAGATTCATTCTCGTTGTAACGAGAAACAGGACATCAACAATAAGTTTTCATTCTCTCAAGAAAAGGCCATTTAGCTACAAAGACAAAATCAACTTGAACATGCTTAGAAATTTCCGAGGTTCAACATGCAATATTCACACATATTACAACCATATACCATACTCATGAACTTTCTATAACACACATATTTATATATATATACATCATCATGCATACCATCCCACCACACTTCGCTCATGTGCACTCCTTACTCGCACATAGCTAGGTTATCATTATCACACAAAAAGGAACATCCAATGCATATTATACATATCAACATATTGTGATAACACATAAACCATTTATATGGCACATTTTCACAAGATAGAAACATTTCACCAAAGGCTTATTCCTCAGGTATATTTTTAAAGAAAAGTTGGATAAAATCATTCAAATGTTTTACCCCAAATACATATACATTTCCCAAAGAAATTTTGAAATGCAAGTTCACTCACCGGTATTCGTTAAATCTTTACTCAACTCCAACTTCCTCTAATGGTCCAAATGGGGCGGTGGGGCTTCGTTGGAACCTATCATCACATTGGCATCACAATTAACTCAATTCACACAACTATAAATTCTAAAAGCTATCTCCTAACTAGCATCCAATAGCATTCAGTAGCTATCTATTTTCACTATTCTAATCACTCTAAAATGAATGAACAACCTCAACTACAAAACACTCACAAGTCTAATCACTAGTCATTCTCAATACTTAAAAATCAACTTTAATTTACTACTCACCTTGGTAGCTTTGTAAATTTGAAATTCTTTTCAATAATTTTTCAAGCTATTATAGAAGCTCCCTCTTTCTCTCTCTAAAATACCTAGCTAGTGAGAGAAAGTACGAAAGTAAGACCTTTCAAGGGTTTTAAAGTGAGAAAGTGAAAGAGCACAAAGGTTATATGCGAAAGTGCACAAAAGCATGAAAATTAAAGCAATCTTGTGAAAAGTTATGGAGGTTTCAAAACAAGCTTCCATGGAGGATGAAAGCAACGTGAGATGGGTGGAAGAAGAAGAAGCTACTGGAAGATGATATTTATAGCTCAAGCTTATCCAACTCCACTTAAATTACGAAAATTTCCTTAACAAGTTGGCTTGTTCTCCTCTAATCTTTGATGCAATCTTTTTACTCTTTTAACACTAGGACAAGGTCCATAATATTCTAGAAATACTAGGGTTCACAAAACTTAAAAATTTTGATCCGAGACAAAAAATGACCATTTTGCCCCTATCTTGGGAATCATCATTATTTTTGTTTCCTTCATCATTTTTTCCTAATTTTCATCATTCATTTATGGCTTAGGCCTACTTAGGCCTTAATATTGTTTAAAAACTTACTTTTAGGGGCTAACTAAAGAAATAACAAAATTACCCCTAGTTAGTGATATCGTGTCTACTTGTAGGTATGAGTCTATAAAGGTCAAGGTCTCACAAATTAGCACCCCTATGATGCTTGTTCCATGAACAGTACCACTTAATCATATATTATCCTAACCCATTAATTTTATTTTTATGTTTCCTTACTTTGATTTATTTAATTCATCTTTTATTCTTTTAACAAGTTAAAATGTTTCATTTGGTTTTACAGATTTGACATGCACTTTGATGTAATTGTGAAATGCATGGCATAAAATCGAGATAATGCCAAATGAAAACCTTTTATTGAGCGTACTTTTTAAATTCGCCCATCATACTAGTGGGATCCGAGAGTATTCTCTCACCAAGGGAAGTACCCGGGGAATTCACCTTCGTAAATTTACTAGGTAGATACCATCATTGGGATAGTCGTTTATGAGTAAAAATAGTATTTTCATGAATGAAAATCCTAATACGGGGCAAAAGCTTTTTATTAAAGATATTTCTCTAAACCCTCCCATCATACTGGTGGGATCCAAGGGTATCTTTTCACTTAACGAGTTTACCGAATAAACTTGCCTTCACGAGCTTCCTTGGAAAGTCCCATCATCAGGGCTTACACTCACACACAGAATATGTCTATATGCCATGACATTTAACAATGCAACCATGGTACGTGATGCACTTATAATTCTAATGTTTGTTCCTTATTTTATTATTTCTCAGTGTGAGCATATATACCATGACTAAATATTTTATATTTACTTATTGCTCCATTTTTATTTCGTTATGTATTTTGCTATATAACTACTTATTTATTTTACTATATGAAATTTTCCAAAATCATATTTTTAGATCAAGTTTTTCTATTATTCTTAATTATTATTATTTATGCATATGTATTTTATCTATTTTTGTATTATTATGATTAACAAATTTATTGTTATCATTAATTTTCTATTTCTTTTATTTGTAGATTTTGATTAATTGGTGATTAATTATGTATAGTTTTTTTATTTATTTAAAATTAGGAACATTGAAATTTCAAATTAGGACCCTCCCATCGTACTGGTGGAGTTTTAATCGAAATCCCTAACCTAAGGAAATTCACTTAGAATTGAGACTTCTCACGTTCCGAATGGACATCCTATCATCGATCTCGATCCTAAAACTATTTTTACATTTTTCTACATCATTTTTATTGTTATCATTATTTATCATTATTTTCTTAATTATCATTATTATTATTTTTGTTCATTATTTTTATTTCATTTTTGTTGTTTGCTTTGTTATACGCACATGTATTATATTTTTTATTATTATTGACTATTCACTTTTGCTTTATTATTTTATCGTTCTTATATATATATATATATATATATATATATATTTAGCCTTAGTTAAATCTACTTATTTCCTATTTATATAAACCTCACCTGTTTAAATCTTTTTTTTTTTGCAAATAAATATTTATTTAGGTTTTGGTTTACCTAACATGTTTGAAACTAATTTTCTATTTTATTTTTATTTTCATTGTTACTTTCACTACTATTTTTTTCTATTTTCTATTTATTTTAATTTCCTAACACTCAAATTGACATTTATATATATATATATATAACCTTGTCCTACAATGATTTAAATTAAACCAAAATTACATTTTAATTAAGCAAAATAACTGGACCCAAAACTAATTAAAACAAGCCCAAATCAAAGAAAAATGTTATACCTTTTCTAGGTTGAGATTAACCCAGCTCAAAGATCCATGACAGGCCCAAGCCCGCTACACCAAGCCCACTCCTTTAAGTCCATAAGGCTGCACTCCAAACGCACCATTTTGGTGCTTGAATGGTTGGCTGTTCTTTCTCTTCTTCTCTCTTTCTTTTTCCTTTCTTTCTTTCCTTCCTTCTCTCTTTCCTTTTTTCTTTCTTTCCTTCTCTTTCTTCTTTCTCTCCTTTCCCCCTTGTCGTCGGCCTCTTCTCTGTCTTCTTCTTTCTTTTTCTTTTTTCCTTCCCTTTCTTCCTAGCCTTTCTTTCTTTCTTTCTTCCTTTTTTCTTTTCCTTCCTTCTCTCTTTCTTCTTCTCTCTTTCTCTTTTTTCCTCGTCGGCATCTTGTCTCAACGTCGGTGACTCTTCCTTTCTCTCTTTTTTTCTTTTTATCTCTCTTCTTTTTTCTTTTTCAGATTTTCCCTTCTCTCCTTCAAACTTCCAACCTTAGTCCTCTCTCCTACTCCCATAAAAAACTCACCACCAACTCACCTTCCCTACCATTAACCCATATAACAAATTTCAAATCTGGCTCTTTATTTTATTACTTTTTGGTATTTTTTGTTTTTTATTGTTGTAATTTTTTTTCTTTGATTGTGGCTAAGGTAGTCTGCTGGTAGAACTTAGGATTTTTGTTACTATTTTTTTTTTATTTGAAGAAGGTGGGATCTTTTTTGTTGTTGCTATTGAATCTATTTTTGGTTTCTGGAAGATTTTTTTTGGATTGTTTTCTGGTTTTCAAAAATCTTCCTTCGCCGTTTGTTTGAGAACTCCTTTTAAGAGTTGGATTGTCCAAAAATTTAGACAATCCAGAGGTGAAATCATGCTATTTTGAGCATGATTTTAGAAGGCTTTGGCACAAATTGGGGGGTTAGTAGCTGAAGGTGACCATTCCTCCCTAAATCTAGTTGTTTCCCAAGGGCATTAAATGCCCTACAATGATTAACAAGAAAGGGAGGCTGAGCATACGCTCAGTCATTGCCCTTCTCTGTTCTCTTTTATTATTATTATTATTATTATTATTATTCTATTATATTATTATTTTTATTTATTTTTGGATGATTTTGAATGGGTGTCTATAGAGTGTAGTTCATTTACCTCATGATTCACATGCAATAGGCTGTAACTGGGTCTATAAAGTGAAGATGAACTCAGATGGCACAATGGAAAGGTACAAGGCTCGATTGTTTGCCAAAGGGTATAGCCAAAGAAAAGGTTTTGACTACCAAGAAACCTTCAGTCTAGTGGCTAAGAAAACCATTGTTAGAGTCTTCTTGGAACTTGCAGTAGCTCATAATTGGTTCTTGTCACAACTTGATATCAACAATGCATTCTTGAATGGAGATTTGGAAGAAACCGTCTACATGGAGCTTCTTCAAAGGTATGTGTCTAAAAGGGAGTGCTCATCTAATTCAGGAATGGTGTGCAAGCTACACAAGTCCTTATATGGGCTTAACCAAGCTTCCAAGCAGTGGAACTCTAAACTCAATGCTTCCTTGATTCAATATGGATTTTGTCAGTCAAAGTCTAATTACTCATTATTTACCATGACCAAGAATAATGATTATGTTGCAATTTTGGTGTATATTGATGATATTCTTATTGGAAGCTCGTCCATGGGTGTGAGATCTTGACCTTTATAGACTCGTAACTAGAAGTAGACGCGATATCACTAACTAGGGGTAATTTCATCATTTTCTTAGTGAGCCTCTACAAGTAAGCTTTCAAATAATATTAAGGCCTAAGTAAGCCTAAGGCATAAATGCATGATGAAAATAAGGGTAAAATCACGAAGAAAATAAAAATAATGATGATTTCCAAGGTAAAGGCAAAATGGTCATTTTTCATCTTAAGTTGAAATTTTAATTTTTCATGAACCTGAGTATTTTTAGACTATTATTGTCATGATCCAAATTCCGGACCATGACTGGTGCATGGGCCCAATGGACATAGTCCACTAAGCCCAAGCAAGCCTATCAATCTGACATGTTCATCATTCCATCATAAACTGCTAAGTCATATTTCATAACTTAGAATCAAAATAAAATTAAACATTTGCCACCTCATACTGGCATACTGAACAAGTGTATATACGTTATCTACAACATGTATCTTAATAATTTACATAAGGTTTGTCTATACACAACAAAAGAATACTCGACTTCTAGCGGAGGGACTCGGACGAATGTACAGCTATTGAATGCCGAGACACCTACCAAAAGATGGATACAAGTCTACACGGACACCTCGTCCTAGTTATCGGTTGCCTCGTGATCTGAAAACATGAAGTTGAAAACGGTGAGTATAAACCCAATGAGTGAACAAGGAAGGGAACAAGCAACAACAAGGGAGAATTTAAAATCATGATGCACTTGTTTCAAAACAATGCAATTTAGTTCCATTCGTACTAAAAACCCCTCATCAAGCCTTTAAATGATTAATCATTTGAAAATCATGAACCCATACATAACGAACCATTTGAAGAATGAAAGCTTCAATGATACGCAAGCAAGTCAAATATGACAAAAAATCTTCGCTGCAGCGGAAAGGCATTCTCGCTGCAGCGACGTTGGGATTAAGTTATTAGTCGAACGAGGGTTTCTCACTAAACCTCCTCATTTTAAACTTAACTCATTTAGTCCTTAATGTTGGAAGTCCATGCTCAACTATGGTAGCAAAGAAGTGAAAAATAGGGCAACAATTGGACAAGATAGGAGACAAAATAAAAAGTTTTTTGCTGAAGCGCGAATTAATCTCGCTGCAGCGAAATTGTAACCTAAAAACAGAAAGTTTCTTATTGCAACGAGAATGAATTTCGCTGCAGCGAAATTGTAACCCAGAAACAAAAAGTTTCTCGCTGCAGCGAGAAGCTTCAGTGTTATTCTCGCTGCAGCGAGTTTTCGACCAGTTTACCCCTCCAAACCCGAGAGTTTCTCGCTGCAGTGAAAATGATTCTTGCTGCAGCGAGAAACAGGGCACCAATGAAGAATTTCCCCTTCTTCCCAAAGAAAACCACCTTGCTGAAATGTCCAAACCAACATGAAACGCATAACAATTTTTCACAGTTTAACATGTCAAGTTTCACATGCATTACAACCATATACCATTACTCATTAAGTTCCTATAACACACATATTTACATATGTATATATGTATACGTATACCCATCATCATCATCATCACCAGCTCATGCGCACTCCTAACTCACACATGGCTGGGTCATCACCGAGTTATGTGCACTCCCTACTCGCACATAATCGGGTCATCCTCGGCTTATGCGCACTCCCTACTCGCACATAGTTGAGTCAATATAATTACACAAGACTATACTCAAACATATATGTATATCAACATAATGCTGTAGCATAGAGATCCATGATAACCACAAGTCATAACATAAAAATTGATTTATCAAAGGCTTGTTCCCAAGGCACTTGTTTTAACAAAAGTTGTATAGAATCATTCAAATACTTTGTACAAAACGATCATATTCCCAAAACAATTTTGATAAGCAGTCCACTCACCGGTTAATTGTAGAGCCTTTAGCTGACTCTAATTCCCTTAATGATCCAATTGGGATGATTGGGTTTCCTTGGAACCTACCATCACATTAACATCACCATTATGTTAATTCACATACTATAAACCCTAAAAGCTATCTCTTAACTAGCTTTCAATTGTCACTTTAAATGGCTATTTATGTTCACTATCTTAATCACTATAAAATGAATGAACATACGCAATAATAAAATAGCTCATAATCCCAATTACTAGCTATTATTCACAACTAAAAATCAAGTTTAGTTTATCACTTACCCTAGGGCTCTTTTGTAGTTGAATTCTCTTCCAATAGCTTCCACACAAATGGGGTAATTCTCTTTTTCTCTCTCTAGAACTTCCAACTAGTGAGAGAAAGTATGGAAATAAGATTTTTCAAGAGTTTTAAGGAGAGAGAGTGGAAAAATACAAGGGTTCTAGTCATAAGGGCACAAAGGTATGAAAACTAAAGCTAGAGAGAGAAAATCATGCAAGCTTCATATCAAGCTTCTATGGAGGTTGGAAGCAATGTGAAAGAGAAGAAGGAGGAAAAAGAAGAAGCTGCTAGAAAATGGGAGAAGAAGCTGCTGGAAGAAAGATATTTATAGCCAATCTTATCTATTCCACTTAAATTACCAAAATGCCCCTCCACCAATTAATTTACTCTCCTTCAACTCTTTATGAAATCTTTTTACTCCTTTGACACTGGGACAAGGTCCATAATGGTCTAGACATACTCGGGTTCATGAAAACTTAAAATTCTAACCCAAGATAAAAAATGACCATTTTGCCCTTACCGTGAAAATCATCAAACTTTTGGTTTTCTTTCCATTTTACCCCTAATTTCACCATCCATTTATGCCTTAGGCCTACTTAGGCCATAATATTATTTAAAAATCTTACTTTTATGGGCTTACTAAGAAAATAACGAAATTACCCCTGATCAGGGATATCGCGTATACTTCCCTTTATGAGTCTATAAAGGTCAAGGTCTCACATTCTCCCCCACTTAAAGAAATTCGATCCCCGAATTTGAATTCACTGTAAGGTAACGTACCTCTAAATATCAAAGAGATAGGGATACTTTGTTCGTATTTCCTCCTCGGCTTCCCACATTACCTTTTCACTAGTGTGGTTTCGCCACAACACTTTCACGATGCTACTTCCTTTGAACAGAGCTTTTTGACTTGCCGATCAAGGATAGCTACCGGTTGCTCCTTATAGGTCAAATAATCTTTTAGTTAGAGGTCTCATACAGTATTACATGAGAGGGATCCGGGTTGTACTTCTTAAGCATGGACACATGAAACACAGAGTGAATATTCGAGAGGTCTGGTGGTAACGCTAAACGACAAGACACTACTCCAACCCTTTCTAAGATCTCGAAGGGTCCTATATACCGAGGGCTTAATTTTCCTTTCTTGCCAAACCTCATTACCCTTTTAGTTGGTGAGACCTTCAGGAATACGTGATCTCCCACTTGAAACTCTAAATCTCTCCGTCTATTATCAGCATATGACTTCTGTCTACTTTGTGCTGACAACATCCTCTGCCGAATTATATGTATCTTCTCAGTGGCGTTCTGCACCAACTCAAGCCCCAAAAGTTTCTTTTCTCCCACCTCTAGCCATCCAATAGGTGACATACATCTCCCTCCATATAATGCCTCAAATGGTGCCATTTGGATGCTAGTTTGGAAACTATTATTGTAGGTAAATTCTACTAAGGGTAGATATTGATCCCACCTAACCCCAAGGTCTATCACACAGGCCCTCAACATATCTTCCAAAGTTTGTATTGTCCATTCAAACTGTCCATCAGTCTGTGGGTGAAAAGCTGTGCTAAAGTCCAACCTAGTGCCCAATGCTTCCTGCAACTTTCCCCAAAACCTACTGGTGAACTGAGCTCTTCTATTCGATACTATGAAATAGGGATACCATGCAGTCATACTATCTCATCCACATAAACTCGAGCGTACTGGGCAACCCCGTAAATAGTCTTAATCGAAAGAAAATGGGCTGACTTCGTTAACCGATCTACTATGATTTAAATCGAGTTGTAGCCCCCACTAGTTTGAGGCAAACCCGTTACAAAGTCTATGGCAATATGCTCCCACTTTCACTCGGGCACTAGTAATGGCTGTAGCAGTCCCGCGGGCCTTTGATGCTCGGCCTTAACTTGCTGACAAACCAGGCACTTGGAGACGAACTCAACTACATCTCTCTTAAGTCCTTCCCACCAATACACCTCCTTCAAATCTTGATACATCTTTGTAGCCCTTGGATGTACCACATAGCCTGCCATGTGAGCTTCCTCCAATATTTCTCTCCTCAACCCGTCACCATCAGGCACATAAAGTCTGGTTCCATACCTCAACACTCCATCGGTGCCTTTGGTAAACATTTTTCCTTTCTTTCCCTGAGGATCCTTTAAGGCCTTAGCCACAAACTCATATTTACCTTGTACTTTTTTAATCTTGTCCATTAAGATAGGCCGCACTCTAAAATGTGCTAGCAATGCATTTGCCTCTGAAACATCCAAATGCACTCTTATGTCTCCCAAGCTATGAATCTCCTTAATCAAGGATCTCCTATCTGTAAAAATATGTGCCAGACTTCCCATCAATTTTTGACTCAAGGCATTCGCCACTACATTTGCCTTACCAGGATGGTAGAGAATAGTGCAATCATAATCCTTTAGCAACTCCATCCATCTACGTTGCTACAAGTTAAGATCCCTATGCTGGAATATATACTTCAAACTTTTGGGGTCCGTCTATATCTCATAAGTCTCACCATACAAATAATGTCTCCAAATTTTCAAGGCAAACACGATTGCTACCATTTCCAAATCGTGTGCGGGGTAGTTCTACTCATGCCTTTTAAGTTGCCTTGATGCATACGTAATCACCTTCCCATTCTGCATTAATACACACCCTAAACCAACCCGCGATGCATCACAGAATATCGTATAACCCCTTGTGCCTTGCGATAGGCTTAATACTGGAGCTGTGGTGAGACATGCCTTAAACTTATCAAAGCTATCCTCACAAGCATCAGACCACTCAAATTTTGTATCCTTACGTGTCAGCTTAGTCAGAGGGGTGACTATTTTAGAGAAGTCCTTCACAAAACGACGATAATAGCCAGCCAAACCCAAAAAGCTTCTAATCTCCGTAACTGATGTTGGCCTTGGCCACATTTCCACTGCTTCAACTTTATTTGAATCAACTTGTACCCCATCTTTAGATACCACATGCCCAAAAAATACAACACTTTCAAGCTAAAACTCACACTTAGAGAACTTAGCATACAATAGATGTCCTCTCAAAATTTAGAGCACTATCTTAAGATGCTGCTCATGCTCCTCCCTACTCCTCGAGTATAACAAGATATCATCAATAAACACTACTACGAACTTATCCAAATAAGGCTTGAACACTTGATTCATCAAATCCATAAAGGCTGCAGGAGCATTCGTGAGTCCAAATGACATCACCAAGAACTCATAGTGCCCATACCTTGTTTGAAATACGGTCTTTGGTACATCTTTATTTCGGATCCTCAAGTGATGGTACCCAGATCATAAATCTATCTTAGAGAAACATTGTGCTCCTTGTAATTGATCAAATAAATCATCTGTCCTTGGAAGAGGATACTTATTCTTCACTGTCACTTTATTAAGCTGTCGATAGTCAATGCACAGCCTAAGTGACCCATCTTTCTTTTTCACAAATAACACCGGTGCTCCCTATAGGGATACACTAGGACGAATGAAACCTTTATCCAACAAATCTTTTAACTAATCCTTAAACTCTTTAAGCTCTACAGGCGCTATTCTATATGGGGGTATGGATATAGGTTTAGTGTCAGGAATTAAATCTATGCAAAATTTAATCTCCCGCTCGGGAGGTCAACTTGGTAATTTCTTAGGAAATACATCCATGAACTCATTCACCACTGACACTTGGCTTACATTTTCAACCTTCGCCTGAGTATCCCTTACTACAACCAAATAACATAAACAACCCTGTCGTAATAATCTTCTGGTAGATATAACTGATATCAAATTGGTTGGAGCATTACTCCTATCCCCTTGAATACTAAATGATGGTTCACCAGAGTAATCAAATCTAACCAATTTATGATAGCAATCCACACTAGCATGACAGGGTGATAACCAATCCATCCCCAAGATCACATCAAAGTCTAAGGTGTCTAACACCACTAGATTCATCGAAGTGTCTTTGTCTTTGACTTGCATTACACAGGACTCATATTCCCATTCGATCACAAATACCTCCTTTAAAGGAGTAGACACCACTAATTGTTCCTCTCTCCTAACACGATCTATACTCAACCAAGATGCAAAACATGGAGAGATAAAAGAGTGGGTAGCACCAGGATCAAACAAGACTCGAGCATTCATATTACAAACCGAAAGTATACTTGAGACCACTGCATTAGATGTCTAGGCCTATTGTTGTGTTAAAGCAAACACCTTTGCTTGGCCCCTACCGGTAGAACTCTGACTTTCGGACCTAGATGGGCTACCTTGAAAAGAAGTACCAGCACCTCTACCCCTTGATCCACTAGCCACTCGACCCGATGGAGCAGCAACAAAAGAAGCAAATGAAATTGGTTGGGTAGAACCACGAGTAGAATCTGGTGATTGATGTGCCATCTGACAATCCCTCCTAATATGCCCAGGTTGATCGCACTCAAAACAAGTTCTTGTAGTAAGGAAGCATCGTCCATTATGTCGTCTCCCACAAGTATCACAAAGGTGGGTGACTTGACTACTTCGTCTAGAATCTTGTTGCCTCCTAGAATTGAAAGTTCTCTGTCCCACCCCAACATTAGCACTAAGTGAGTCACTCCCCCTCTAGGGTAATCGTGAGCCCCTTTGTGGACCCTAATGGCTAGAAGATGACACCCCACCGCTAAAATTTCTACGGCCTTGATAACCCTCTGTTTTGGTCCTTTTTGCTCTATCTCTCGCAGCCCTACTCTCACTGGTCCTCATCTTAATGCGTTGAGTACAATCCACTACTGTAGAATAGGTAGTAAAATCTCGGGATGCCACAGCCCTAAATAATGGCTCCACTAGCCCATCCATAAACCTCTGAATCTTCATCTCCTCAATAGAAACGAGATAGGGTGCATAGCGAGCCAGCTGCGTGAACTTGATGTCATAATCGGACACCGTCATACTCGAAGTCTGTACTAAAGTCTCGAACTTTCTAGCTCTAGCATTACGAACACTAAGTGATAGAAATCGATCCAAAAAAGTTGTACTGAACTCACTCCAAGCCAACGGTGCTGCATCCATCGGTCTGCCTCTACACAAAGAGTTATACCACTCCTGCGCCACATCCTCTAATTGGAAGGCAGCTAGCTCAACTGACCGAACACTAGAACATCCTAAAGCTTTACAAATCTTTTCCATCTTATCTAAGAAAACCTAGGGTTTCTCTGATGCATCAAACCCTGAAAATGATGGAGGCTTAAGCTTGAGAAAATTAGGAAGAGAAATATCTAGATTTCCCTTCTCAACCTCATGCTGTTGGCGATCGGCCTGTCCTTGGGAGCTAGAAGATTCTTGTACTGTAGGTCTCCCCTCTTCTACCTTCTGTATATCTTCCATACGGGTCGCCATCATCTCTACAACCCGATTGACTCCTTGTAGGCTTGTCATCAAATCCTCAATGGTAATACCCCCAGCTAGGTGTCTATCTATATCACTTGAGGACTGTCCCTCCTCTCGCCTACTCACAAGAGTATCGGCCCTCACTAGCCTAGTGGCCCTGCCACATCTACCTCGGCCCCTAAGGGTAGATGCCTGTGGCCTATCTGTCAACTCGATAGGAGCATCTTGCTCCCTCATCAGTCTTGAGGCGGCTCGTGTCTTAGGTTGCATTCTTACCTAGATAAGAGCAAACACTCGTTATAAAGCACATTTAGAGTCACACGTAAGGAAAAAAGTTGGTTTCTAAGATGGGAAATCTATGAGGTCACTTGGTTGTAAAATGTGCCGCGGTTCACACCTCACAACTAGAGTTCCCACCTCACAACTAGAGTTCCCACATAAAAACCCGACTCTCCGCTGGACCAACAAAAGGAAGTCCTAGAACCTAAATAAACCTAGAGCTTTGATACCAACATTATCACGATCCAAATTCCAGGCCATGACCGGCTCATGGGCCCAATGGACGTAGTCCACTAAGCCCAAGCAAGCCTGTCAATCTGACATGTTCATCATTCCATCATAAACTGCTAAGTCATATTTCATAACTTAGAATCAAAATAAAATTAAACATTTGCCACCTCATACTAGCATACTAAACAAGTGTATATACATTATCTATAACATGTATCTTAATAATTTACATAAGGTTTGTCTATACACAACAAAAGAATACTCGACTTCCAGCGGAGGGACTCGGACGAATGTACAACTACTGAATGTCGAGACACCTATCAAAAGATGGATACAAGTCTACAAGGACACCTCGTCCTAGTTACCGACTGCCTCGTGATTTGAAAACATGAAGTTGAAAATGGTGAGTATAAACCCAGTGAGTGAACAAGGAAGAGAACAAGCAACAACAAGGGAGAATTTAAAATCATGATGCACTTGTTTCAAAACAATGCAATTTAGTTCCATTCATATTAAAAACCCCTCATCAAGCCCTTAAATGATTAATCATTTGAAAATCGTGAACCCATACATAACGAACCATTTGAAGAATGAAAGCTTCAATGATACGCAAGCAAGTCAAATACGACAACGAATCTTCGCTGCAGCGGAAAGGCATTCTCGCTGCAACGACGTTAAGATTAAGCTATTAGCTGAACGAGGGTTTCTCAACTGGCCGAAGATTTCTCACTAAACCCCTTCATTTTAAACTTAACTCATTTAGTCCTTAATGTTGGAAGTCCATGCTCAGATACGGTAGTAAAGAAGTGAAAAATAGGGTAGCAATTGGACAAGATAGGAGACAAAAAAGAAAGTTTTTCGCTATAGCGAGATTAACCCAAAAACAGAAAGTTTCTTGCTGTAGTGAAATTGTAACCCAGAAATAGAAAGTTTCTTGCTGCAACGAAATTGTAACCCAGAAACAGAAAGTTTCTCGCTGCAGCGAAATTATAATCCAGAAACAAAAAGTTTCTCGCTGCAGCGAGAATGAATTTCGCTGCAGCGAGAAGCTACAGTATCATTGTCGCTGCAGCAAAAATGCATTCTCATTGCAGCGAGTTTTTGGCCAGTCTACCCCTCCAAACTCGAGAGTTTCTCGCTGCAGCGAAAATGATTCTCGCTGCAGCAAGAAACAGGGCACCAATGAAGAATTTGCCTTTCTTCCCAAAGAAAAACCACCCTACTGAAATGTCTAAACCAACATGAAACGCATAACAATTTTTCACAGTTTAACATGTCAAGTTTCACATGCATTACAACCATATACCATTACTCATTAATTTCCTATAACACACATATTTACATATGTATATATGTATACGTATACCCATCATCATCATGCACACTATCACATCATCATCATCATTAGCTCATGCGCACTCCCTACTCGCACATGGCTGGATCATCACCGGGATATGCACACTCCCTACTTGCACATAGCCGAGTCAATATAATTACACAACACTACATTCAAACATATATGTATATCAACATAATGCTACAGCATAGAGATCCATGATAACCACAAGTCATAACATAAAAATTGATTTATCAAAGCCTTGTTCCCAAGGCACTTGTTTTAACAAAAGTTGTATAGAATCATTCAAATACTTTGTACAAAATGGTCATATTCCCAAAACGATTTTGATAAGCAGTCCACTCATCGATTGATTGTAGAGCCTCTAGCTGACTCTAATTTCCTTAATGATCCAATTGGGATGATGGGGCTTCCTTGGAACCTACCATCACATTAACATCACCATTATGTTAATTCACATACTATAAACCCTAAAAGCTATCTCTTAACTAACTTTCAATTATCACTTTAAATGGCTATCTATGTTCACTATCTTAATCACTATAAAATGAATGAACATACTCAACAATAAAACAGCTCATAATCCCAATTACTAGCCATTATTCACAGCTAAAAATTAAGCTTAATTCATCACTTACCCTAGGGCTCATTTGTAGTTGAATTCTCTTCCAATAGCTTCTACACAAATGGGGTAATTCTCTCTTTCTCTCTCTAAAAAGTCCAACTAGTGAGAGAAAATATGAAAATAAGATTTTTCAAGGGTTTTAAGGAGAGAGAGTGGAAGAATACAAGGGTTCTAATCATAAGGGCACAAAGGTATGAAAACTAGAGCTAGAGAGAGAAAATCATGCAAGCTCCATATCAAGCTTCCATGGAGGTTGGAAGCAACGTGAAAGAGAAGAAGGAGGAAGAAGAAGAAGCTACTGGAAAATGGGAGAAGAAGCTGCTAGAAGAAAGATATTTATAGCCAATCTTATCCATTCCACTTAAATTACCAAAATGCCCTTTCACCAATTAACTTACTCTCCTCCAACCCTTTATGAAATCTTTTTACTCCTTTAACACTGGGACAAGGTCCATAATGGTCTAGACATACTCGGGTTCATGAAAACTTAAAATTCTAACCCGAGGTGAAAAATGACCATTTTGCCCCTACCATGAAAATCATCAAAATTTTGGTTTTCTTTCCATTTTACCCATAATTTCACCATCCATTTATGCCTTAGGCCTACTTAGGCCATAATATTGTTTAAAAATCTTACTTTTATGGGCTTACTAAGAAAATGACGAAATTACCCCTGATCAAGGATATCGCGTATACTTCCCTTTACGAGTCTATAAAGGTCAAAGTCTCACAATTATGGACCTTGTCCCAATGTCAAAAGAGTAAAAAGATTGCACAAAGGATTAGAGGAGAACGAGCTAACTTGTTAAGGGCATTTTCGTAATTTAAAGAGAGATTGGATAAGCTTTAACTATAAATATCATTTGTTCCAGTAGCTTTTTCATTTCTCTAGTAGTTTCTTCTTCTTCCTCCTCCCATCTCACGTTGCTTTCATCCTTCATGGAAGCTTGTTTTGAAACCTTCATAACTTCTCTCATGCTAGCTCCAATTGTCATGCTTTTGTGCACCCTTTCATAAAACCTTTTGTGCTCTTTCACTCTCTCACTTTGAAACCCTTAAAAAGTCTTACTTTCATACTTCCTCTCACTAGCTAGGTGTTTAGAAAGAGAAAGAGGGAGCTTCTATAATAGCTTGAAAATTTTTTGGAAGAATTTCAAATTTACAAAGCTACCAAGTTGAATAGTGAATTAAAGTTGATTTTAAGTGTTGAGAATGGCTAGTGGTTAGACTTGTGAATGTTTTGTAGTTGAGGTTGTTCATTCATTTTAGAGTGATTAGGATAGTGAAAATAAATGGCCACTTAATGGCAATTGGAAGCTAGTTTGGAGATAGTTTTTAAAATTTATAGTTATGTGAATTGAGTTAATTGTGATGCTAATGTGATGATAGGTTCCAATGAAGCCCCATCACCCCATTTGGACCATTAGAGGAAATTGGAGTTGAGTAAAGATTCAACGAATACCGATGAGTGAACTTGTATTAAAATGTTTTGGGATTAGGGCATATGTGTTTGACTAAATCCATTAAAATATTTTATTTGTTTTCTCTAAAATATGCATGGGAACAAGCTTTTGAATGAAACATTTTGCGTTGTGGAATGCAATTGTGATGAAGCCATGTGCCCTATGTTATGTTGATATATATGTATATTTTAAATATATATGATATGTATTGATAGTAATATTGTTTGTAATTATAATCGAGTCTGTGCGCGATGTAGGGGAGCACATACCGGTGATGATGGGTATGGGAGTGTGGATGATGATATTACTTATGGGGGATGCACATGGTGGTATTAGCTGTGCACGATGTGGGGAATGCACACGATGACTTCAGCTATGTGCTCGATGTGGGGGTTGCATATGAGCTGGGTGAGACGGTGGTGGTATTGGTGTTTACATATGTAATATATATATATATATATATATATATATATATATATATATATATGTTTATGCAATAAAAAGTTCATGAATATGGTATATGGTTGCAATGCATGTGAAATCTTGCATGTTGAACCTTGAAAATTTCTAAGTATTTCAAGTTGATTTTGTCATTGCAGCAAAATGGCCTTTTCTTGAGAGAAAGAAAACTTTTTTTTGGTGTCCTGTCTCTCCCTGCAGTGAGAATGATTCTCACTGCAGCGAAAAACTCTCAGGTTTTTTGGGGTTACACTGGCCTGGTTCTCGCTCCAACGAGATTTATTCTCGCTACAGCGAGAAACATTATGTTTTGCTTGCTACCTTGTATGGTTGTTGCCCTATTTTCCACTTCTTTAGCACCATAGTTGATCATAGACTTCCAACATTAAAGAATTAATTAATTAAGTTTGAAATGAAGGGTTTTAGTGAGAAACCCTAAGCTAGCTAAGAAACCCTCGGCCAGCTGATAAATTGAGCCCAAAGATGCTGCAGTGAGAATGCTTTTCAGCTGCAGCAAGGACCCGTCATTTCACTTGACTTACTTAAATGCTACTAAAGTTTTCACTCCTCATATTCTTTGTTATGTATGGATCATCATCATCAAGTGACTAACCAATTAAGGGTTTAATGAAGGGTTTTAATAAGAATTAAACTAAATTGCATTGTTTTTTAAAATAAGTGCATCATGATTTCTTAAACTTTTCTTATTGTTTTCTTGTTTCCTTTCTTTGTTCACTCATTGGGTTTATACTCATTGTTTTCAACTTTATGTTTTCAGATCAGGAGGTAGTCGGTAACTAGGGCGAGGTGTCCTCATAGATTCTTTTCCTTAGTAGGTACCTCGGCATTCAATAACAGTACTTTCACCCAGGTCTCTCCGCTGGAAGTCGAGTATCCTTTTTGTTGTGTATAGACAAACCTAATGTAAATTATTAAGATATATGTTTTAGATAATATATGTATATTTTGATTGGTAATGCCAGTATGAGATGGCAATGGTTAGCATTATTTTGAATTGGAATTACGAAATATAACTTTAGCAACTTTGATGGAATGATGAGCAGGTCATATAGATAGGCTTGCTTGGGCTTAGTGGGCTATGTCCATTAGGCTCATGTGCCGGTCATAGCCCAGAATTTGGGTCGTGACAATCAGAGTTGCCAATGAAGTCAAAAGTTACTTAAATGCACAATTCAAGTTGAAGGACTTAGGAATGCTGAAATATTTCCTAGGACTTGAAGTTGCAAAACCAATTGAAGGAATATCTATTTGTGAAAGAAAATACGCACTAGACCTCTTAGAAGAGCATGGCTTGCTAGGTACAAAACCAGTGTCCACTCCCATTGACTATAATCATAAGTTGTCCAAGGCTACAAATGAAGAACAACTACAAATCCCATAACTTACAGACAACTCATTGGTAAGCTATTATATCTTACTTTTACTAGACCTGATATCTCATATAGTGTTCAAGTTTTATCTCAATTTACAGATAAACCAGGGCATGAACACTTAATGGCAGCATACAGAGTATTGAAGTATTTAAAATCTACACCTAGACAAGGACTTTTGATGAAAACTGATTCAAAAATGGAGATCACAACATATGCAGATAGGGATTAGGGGGGATGTCCTAACACAAGGAAATCTATCACAGGTTTCAGTATTTTTATTGGAAATTCCTTAGTTAGTTGGAAATCTAAAAAGCAATTTGTAATGGCATGCAGTTCAACAAAGGCTGAGTACCGATCGATAGCACTCAGATGTTGTGAAATTGTGTGGTTAAAGTCATTGCTAACAGATTTTGGTTTTGAACATAAAAGCGCAATAAAGCTATATTGTGACAACTAATCTACCCTCCATATTCCCAAGAATCCCATGTTTCATGAGCAGACAAAACATATGGAGATTGAATGCCATTTCATTCGAGATAAGGTGTTGGAAAGTATAATCGAACCATTGCATATACATACTAATTCACAAATTGTTGACTTATTCACAAAAGCATTACAACTACGACAATTCCATCATTTACTCGGTAAGATGTTTGTTCACGACATTCACATACATTTTAAGGGGGAATGTTAATGATGAAAAAACTGTGAATTACAAGTCCTTAATTGAAGAAAAGACATGTGATATGCATATTGTACAGGCAAAACAAAGAGCACATGACTATCATGTATAAGTAGTAAATTTGCACAGTAATAAATTTGTAGAGCCAAAATTATTGTTACTGATTTTTTGCCTAGGATTTTTCTCTTTCCATTCCAAGGCGTTGAAGGACTTCTAGATGGTTCTGACTAGTCATATAAATGTAACCCTACATTCATTCGATGGTGCTTTGAGAAATAAAGCAATATTTTTTTAGTCATTTCATTCTTGATCAATGTCTAATCTCCCAAAATGACAAAAGAAAGGTAGACTGGTGTGGATATGTTAGGGTTAGAGAAAAAAAAAACATATATTTCTTTAGTTATGTGGGAATTTGGTTATATTGCCAAGGCTTTTGGTTGTCCAAGAGCATTACCTCAGTTTCATCTCCCTAATTCCTTTTGAAGCATACAAATATATATATATAAACGAGTTTGGATATCAAGTATGTAAAACTTGATATTCGTACCTTACTCGAACTCAAGATGAGTAGTAAAATTTCTACTCGAACCCATCCCGAACATAAAACATAAACTCTATTAATTGGTTCGAATATTCATGAGTATCCAGTTATTATATACCCGTTGACATCCTTAGACACATGTGATCGTAATTTCATCTTTGCATAAATTTCATTTCAAAATTTGAACTCTATTATTACACATGATCATGATTCATTAGGGTTATTATATTAGTATTTATATATTTCAAACTAATTGTTCAACCAATGTCTTCATTGGGTCGTATGTGAAATATAAGCCTACGATTTATTGGGCTCACACATAAAAGTGCTTGTTAAAAATTAAATATTAAAGTTGGACTAACAGCGGGGTAATTGCTCACCTAACTACATATATACCTAGAACTCCACCTTCAAGAAAGCATTGCATGTATTTCCTCAAACATGGGCTAAGCATAGCTCTATACTAAAGATGGGAGCTTAAGAAAGCGAAAGCATGAGACCAATATTGTTAAGGTTGAACAATCCATGGGACCTATAGCTTGGTTTGCATTTTGAAGCCTTAGCAATTTGAAAGAAACCCTAATGAGTCTACATTGCCAGCCTCGTTTGTTATTGGCTTCTTCCTAGAGGCCAAGACTAGCAGCAGCAGCAGCTGCTTCCTCTATATATATATATATATATATATGTAAACCTTTTAAGAGTGAAATCCCATTCAACTACTTCATTTGTTATGGTTTTAGGTTGAATTATCACTACTTTTTAGAAGCTTTGACAAGATACAGTAGGTCGTCTCCTTTTTTTTTCTTTCTTAGCCCCGTTTATGATAAGTTTGTTATTCAATTGATTTTTAAGTTTTTTTTTTTAAGCTAGTATCAATGATTGTAGGATTTCAAGTTAAATGCTCATCATAATTTGATGGCATCGACCACTAATATTAAGGGTTTGGAGTGCAATTTGATTTAATCAAGAATTAATTTTAGTGGAAAAGTTTAAATAAATTTATTTGTTTACTTTCTCTTACACTTGTTTTCCAATGAATTGTGATGGTCTTGAATTGAGTACAATATAACATGAATTTCTATATCAATCATCTAAGTTTGGAGTAAGAAATAACAAAAAAATATAAAAAAATTTCCAATAAAAAGTAAATTTTTATATTAATTAATAAGCAGAAGGCTTGGAAACACGACTACAATATTATAGCAGAAAAATAATTAACTACATAAAGTAATCTAAAAGTACCCTTTATTACTTCTTTTTTTAGAAAAAAAGCTAAATGCAAACATCTCTAAAATATTCTTACTTGAGATCCTTAAGGGCTAAGGCCTAAAAATAGAAGAATAATACTAAAGAAAACATGCATAAAAAAAGAGTTCTTTTGTTAAATGGGTCCTATGCATAAGATGTTTCTGACAATAGACCTCTTTATAATTTTAACTGTTTTTAACCAAGAGAATTAAAATTTGGACAAAATTACCCTTAATGAAATCGATCCATTTATTTGGCTCTGAGCCTTAATACGAAATCTATTAACGGGTTAAGTGTGTTTAGGTCTGCGCCTCAAACTGACTCATATTCTTTGAGCTTTCCTTTTCAGACTATTCATCTCTAAAGTATTCCTTACCAGAAAGAAAAACGTTTAAGCATTTTGAACATTTTAGAGTAGTTTTTAATGCACGAAGAAAACCTGTGAGCGTTTTGAGCATTTTTAAGTATTTTGGAATGATTTTTGATGTATAAAGAAAAACTTTTGAACATTTTGAGCATTCTTTGTGAAGTAGGCATATTCATTAATTATGTTGTTAAATGAAATATGGTGTATCGTTTGAAGTTATTGATCTTGTTAAATGGAATTCAATAGTTTTGGTGATTTTTGAGAATCACATGACTAGTTTTTAGGCATTAGGTGACTGACTTTGGACATTACGTGACTGACTTTCGGCATTGCCTGACTAGTTTTTTATAAGGCATTGTGTGACTAGTTGATAAGCATTGCATGACTTGTTAGTAAAGCATTCCGTGACTAGTTAGTAAGGCATTGCATGACTTAGGCATTACTTAAAAATCAGTCACGCAATACCTAAAACCAATCACGCAGTGATTAAGTCACGCAATGCCTAAAAATCATTCTTGTAATACTTAAAAATCAATCTAATCAATTTCACCTCTTTAACTTTGAGATTCTATGAATAAACCAATAAACTCAAGAACCTAAAACACATACTTTTTTTTTTTACTAAACCATGAAATTGTGCATTTCATAAAAAATAGGTTACAAAACTCCATAACCTTCCAAAGCAAGACAAAATAAAGCCCTATCAATAGAGCCTTGCTCACTCCCTTTATGCAAAAACAAAATATATTCCCTTTACAAAATATTCCTTGAACAACTTCAATTCAAAATCCCATAAAAAAATCAAAATCTCCAGCAAACATACTTAACAATCATCCCAATCCCAGACACAATAAAACTGCGAACCACCATAAAACCCATCAAACATACTTTAGTTATTTCTTCTCCCTGAGCCCATCATCTAAACCAATCTAATCCAACTCATCAACACAAGCACCTCCATTGCAGCAAATGTTTTGAACTAAGTCATCACCAGAAAGCATCCAATTACTAAATTCATCATGCTACCTGCAATCACCATAGAAGAGCAAAATTGCTATTCATCATCCTTGAAAACCCCAAGATCCACCATCTAAAAAAAATAAAACAAAATAAGAAAGAGCTTGATGTCATCTCTGGATGGTGAGATAGACAATATTTGACCAGAGAGAGAATCGAGATTTAATTTTAAAATTTTAGTTTGGATGGCGGAATAGAGAAAACTGAAATTATTTTAATTTGTCTGAAATTGTTTAAAGGGTATTGTTGTCAACTCATGTTAAAAATTGTATAAAAATAGTTAAAATTATAAAAAAAATGATATTTTTGAATTGAGCTTATGAGGAAGGTTATTTCTCACAATTTCCTCTAAACTCCTGTGTTTGATTGCTTGACAGTAATGGTCGATGAACAGTTCTTCTTATTTTCCTTTTCCCTCTTTTTCTCCACTTTCTTCTTATTCTTTTCCTCCTTTTTTCTCTCTTTCTCCTCCTCATTCCTCTCTTTTTCGACCTCCAAAGAGAGCTACTAAGACTCTGCGAGAGGTGAAGATGTTGGTGTAGGTTTGCTGTTGTTTCTGCTGACCATATTCATGGGCTGTGAAGATGATGCTTGTTGAAATCGATATAAAGGCTGATCATGGTCAAAATGCATGGTTTGGGGCATTGAGGTGGAAGCAAAACAATGACCCAAACTAGGATAAAATATGCTTGGCTTAACATCTTTGCCATGGTGGTGCTGCTGCTAAAGCTTTGGTTGAGACGTGAGATAATAACAAGAGACTTTGGCTTTAATTGTATGTTTATGTATATACATGTATAGGGATTAGTCAACAGGGATTTATATTAATAGTTCTTAGGTTTTATTTAGGGTTTTATGATTGTTCATCTTATTTTAGTGAAGCAGCTGCAAAGGCATTATATGTTTAAAAATGGAAAGCACACATATTTTAATACCCGTTTCATTTTGAATTCGATATCTATCTTTTTCCTTTTTTAATGTAATAAATATTACATTCTCTTTTTCTTTGTTTATACATTTAATGCACTTCTTAATTTTCATGATTTTTTAAAAAATTTTTGTCATAAAAAATCATGCCTAGAAATACTATAAAAAATTAAAATTTTAAAATCAAATATCTTGAAGTCAAAGTTATTTTTTTTATAATTTTTGTAATAAGTGAAACTTGAAAATTTTATTTAAAATGAAGCGAGTGTTAACATAATGTAGAAAGAGAAAATTTTATCCATTTACAAGATGCCACATGTCTTTTGAAATTTATTATAATTAGTAAATTTTTTAAAGACAAATTATGCATCATCATGTGGCTTTTATGACATCATTTAAGTTAAGCATATAATTAATTATAAAATAATTAATTTTTTGACCAATTTAAGATAAATACACATAATTTGATCAATCAAAATTCACTTATGAGTAACCCAACTTATTTTTAAATTAATTACCATAATTTAGAAATAAATAATATAGGTAATAGTACAAGTCCAAGGCTTTGGTGGGGCTAAAAAATATGTGACCCATTACTCGCAATTGGCAGAGGGATCATTTTGGAGACATGTAGTGGAAAATAGAAGCTTTGGAGGGGAAACTACATGATTTAGACTTGGAATGACAGTTGATGGTGACTTCAAAAAATGACAAAAGGTAACTCATAAACTTTCACAATTATGATTATTATATCGTATTGAGGAGCGATCATAGAAATAGAAGTCAAGACCAAGTGGATTACAGACAGTGATAGAAACACAAGATATTTCCATGCCAGAGTCTCGGCCAAAAGAAGATCTAACCTAATGGACGTCTTGAAGATAAATGATAAGTTGGTGGATCATCCTAGCAAAATTAAAAAGGAGGTGGCAAAACACTTCACAAAACTTTTCAGCAACAGGAAAGTTCTAAAACTTGATGATATATAGTGTGACTTTGGAAAGTTAAAGGAAGATTCTGCTCAAGAATTGGAGGCACCTTTCACGGAAAAGATGTTTGGGAGACAATTGGTGATTTTGATGGAAATAAAGCCCCGTGACCTAATGGCTACAATTTTAATTCCTTAAAAGCCAATGGTCCATTGTGAAAACAGTGGTCATGGAATTTCTGGATGATTTTTTCAGAAGAGATTGAAACTTTTGTTACTTTAATTCTTAAGGTGGTCAATCTTGCAACAATCGTTGAGTGTAGACCTATTAGTTTGGTGGGTAGCATTTACAAAACTCTTGCCAACATATTGAAGAAAGTGGTGGGAGATATTATTGGAACTCATCAGTATGGTTTTGTAAAAGAGAGATAATTACTAAATTGTTCTTTGATTGCTAATGAGATGATTGACTATTTGAAGAAGAATGGTGAAAAAGGGTCTTCTGTTAAAGATGGACTTTGAAAAGGCGTACAATTATGTGAACTGAGAGTTCTTAAATTTAATTACGGAGAAGATGAAATTCGGTATGAAATGGTGTGGATGGATTATGGAATGTGCCTCTACTGCAGCTTCAATTTATGTACTCATTAATGACACCCCAATGAAATAAATTAAAATAGAGGTTTTAGTCAAGATTGCCTTCTATCTCTTTTCCTTTTTAATATAGTTGCTAAAGCATTCAGTTGTCTTGTGATGAAAACAGGAATTGAGCAAATTTGCCAAGGCATATCCCAATTGGCAATTAATGGTGGCCTACAATGATCACACCTACATATGCTGATGATATGCTACTGTTTTGCCAGCCTAACATCAATAATTTGATGAAAATGAAGCGTGTATTGAAGTGTTTACAATTGATTTCTAGATTAAAAATTAATTTTTTGAAAAAGCAATTTAATTAGTGTAGATGTTGAATACTCGGGGTTACAGGAATGGTCAAATCAAATGGCTTGCAAGGTGGGGGCGCTACCTACATCTTATCTTGGTCTTTCTTTAAGAGCTAGTGGTACGTACCCTCCTAAGGATATGGAGGTTGGTGGTGGAGAGATTTGAGGTCAAATTAGTCGGATGGAAGTCAAAATTATTATCCATTGGTGGTCGGATTACACTCTTAACATCTGTGCTAAGCAAGTTGTCAATCTTCTTTATGTCAATGTTCAAAATGCCCATAGGAGTTAAAAATAAACTAGATAAAATACAAAGGAGGTTCTTATGGAATGGGGTGGTAAATAAAAATAAAACCCACTATGTGAATTAGCATAATGCATATAATTATAAGGAGTTTGGGCATAGTGGATTTGGAGATTAAAGATCTTCTTTTACTCAATAAATGGTTATGGAAAGGGGTGGAGTTAGTCAATTTTTTTTAGGGGGGCTAAAGGCTAAGAAGAATAAAAATTAAAAATTTTTAAAACTAATATATTGAACTTAACCATTAATAATTAAAAGATTTATAATAGACAATAATTTTATATAACATGTAGATCAAAAGAAACAAAAAAAAAACTTATAATAGTGCTCGAGGAAAATTTTGTTAGACAATGGCAATATCTTTCTTAATATAAACAACTAAATTATCTGTAAAAAATTTATCATCTATTTTATTTTGGAGTCTTGTCTTTCTCAATATAAACGACTAAAAAATTAATCTAGTCAACATTCAATATTCTTATTCTATTATATTTAAGCTTATAATACTAAATATTAAACTATAAAGCATAAAATATAAATAGTTAAATATGATATACATAATTAATAATTTTTTCTTAGACTCAAGATAATTTTCTTTCAATTAAATATAAAACGTAAAGCACATTAAAAATATATACTCAAGATAATTTTTTTATATAATTAGGATTAATAAAAAATAATATATTGGTGAAATTTTAAACAATAACCAATAATAGATGGCACACGTTAAGGCAATTTTACTAACTTACACCCCGAATCTCCAAAAACCCAAGTTCAGTCTCTTGACCACCTTTGCATGGAGGCGGACGTATTTGGTGACCCTCCACCAGATTCTGGGGGAAGATCTCCCTTATCTGTTAATCATGTGGGATCCAAAAGGATTCGATCTGGATTAGAAACTGAAGATCCTAGAAGTCAACCTATGGATACCCTGCCTTAAAACTAAAATGTACTACCTGGTGCTTTACCTTGTTTGTCTTACCATCATGTTCTATTTAATGAAAATCAAGAACATGATACGAATGGGGAAGCCTTTGACGATGAAGAAGAGAAGGCTGAAGTACCTGAGTTTGATGAGGAAGATACTGATCTGAATATTGGTGGCCATATATTCGATTAACACAGGAAGAAAAGCTAATTTGGAAACCTTGGAAAAATACCCTAATAGTTAAACTATTGGGTAGCAACATTAGCTACACCTATCTTTGTACTAGGGTAAAATAGATGTGGGGTTTGGTTGGTGATTTCCAAGCGGTTGATCTCAATAACGAATTCTATTGCTTTCGTTTTGACAAAGAATCTAATTATCTTCATGTGCTAACAGATGGGCCATGGACCATAGCAGATCATTATCTCATTGTTCAAAGATGGTGTCTAGGATTTAGATCAGATGAGGCCTCAGTCGAATCAGTAGTAGCATGGGTTCATTTGCCTGGGATGCCTCTTGAGTACTATGATAGGGAGATATTGGCTCGTATAAGTTATAGGATTGGAAAAACAGTCAAGATTGACCAAACTACTTATTCCCAATCAAAAGGGAAATTTGCTAGACTATGTGTGGCAATTGATTTCAAGAAACTACTTATACCAAAAATCTTCATTGGAGGCAGGTGGCAAAAAATCAAATATGAGGGACTGAAAATGTTAAGCTTTCATTACGGGAAACTTGGGTATAGTGAAGTGCGATGTGTCATGAAGCAGAAAGAAAAAGAGGGATTATCTGAAGAGCAATCGTTGAAACTATCAGAGTCCCATAAAATTGTTCAAAAAGATTACGAAACAACCAAGTTTGGTCCCTAGATGGCTGTGAAGAAGAATAACAGAAAAACTATAATGCAAAAGGCCAAAGCAACCACACAAGCGAAAAAACTACAACCTACTTCCAACTTGGGTTCACGGTTTATTGTGTTGGACAATGAAGATATGGAGCAAGATGAAGATGTGGTGATACCAAAGACTATAGAGAATGCCACTATAATGCCAGAAGTGATTAGAACAAAGAAAAGCATGACTGCAACTTATACAAAAAAGTAACTCAAGGAAAACTTGCAATCTTTCGCAAGTGTGTCGAATAAAGACCCTACATCTTCATCTAAGGTCCAAGGCAAAAAACAAGTCCCTAAAGACCCAAAAATAGCCTTTTATAGTGGTATTATTAGGCCTACCCAATAATCAAATCTAGAGATGGTTGAAAGTGTGGTACAAGGACCCTTATCATCGCCTCAATTACAAATTCAACACTAAAAAATGGCCATGTTCTTGGAAAGTGGCGGAGATAAAAATGAACAAGGTGTTGGAGTTAATGGTGCAACTCGTGAAAAGATAACAAAACCAATGGAACATGATAACCCTATTACTCGAGGAACAGATGATCTCTCTTGCTCCATGGAAATACCAAGTTTTATCATGCCATGGTGAAGAGTAAACAGAGGAGGAAACATATCTCTACCCTCAAACTGGAAGACAATACTTAGTGCGCGAAACCATCAAAAATTGAAAATCTAGTGGTTAGTTTTTTCATGAATTTATACACAAATGATGGGATTCACAAAACTCTTCCGCCAACTCCAAATTGGAGATCGAATATTGAAAAATCATCAACATTGGTCGTGCCTCTTACGAGTGAAGAAATTAAACAAGCTCTTTTTGCAATGAATCCCAACAAAAGTTCGAGATATGATGGGTTTCTTGCAAGCTTTTTTCAGAAAAATTGAAAGACTACTGGTAATGACCTTATTATATTTGCACAAGATGCTTACCTAAAAGGTTCCTTTCCACCATCATTGAACCACACACTTATTACTCATATCCCTAAATTGGAAAGACCAAAAAAAGTGAGCCAATTTCGCCCTATAAGCCTAAATTCAGTTCCATTGAAATTGCTCAGCAAAATTCTTGTAAATCGTTTATGACCAATGCTAACAGAGCTAATTGGAAATACCCAGAACAGCTTTATAATGAGGCGACAAGCTTCTGATAATGTCATTGTAGTGCAAGAGGCCATTCATACAATACGGACTATGAAAAGAAAGAAAGGAGTTTTGGCAATCAAAATCAACCTAGAAAAAGCTTATGATAGAGTCAAGTGGTCATTTCTTCAAGAGGTTTTTATGGAGATAGGCCTTCCCTCAAAATGGATATCATTAATTACACATATTGTCTAGACCCCTACATTTTCTGTCTTATGAAATGGTAAGCAATTGGAAATATTTGTGCCATTGAGAGGCATCAGGCAGGGAGATCTACTATCTCCCTATCTTTTTATATTATGTTTGGAGAAATTGTTATAGTTAATTAATGAAGAAGTTACACTAGGGAATTGGCAACCTCTCTTACTGACAAAAAATGGAACGGCTCTCTCTTACCTATGTTTTGCAAAAAACATTATGTTGTTTGGAACAGCTACTCAGACCCAAGTACAAGTTATGATGTGGGTTATTTAAAAGTTTTGTTCAGCATCAAGACAAAAAGTAAGTCTTGAGAAATCTAGAATACTTGTCTCCTCAAATGTTCACTCATTCAAAGCCAAAGCATTAGGTCGTGTTGCTTGCATTAGCCTCGCAAAAGATTTTGGCAAATATTTAGGGACCCCGATGCTTCATGGTAAGGTTACAAAAGCCACTTACTCTAATTTATGCAGCAAAGTGAGGAGGATGCTTGAACAGTGGAGTAATAAATTCCTTTCAATGGCGAAGAAAGTCTCCTTAGTGCAAGCAATTACTAGTACAATGGCTTCGTACGTTATGCAAACCACATTACTTCCAAACAACATGGCCATGGAAATCGATAAGTTAAATAGGAATTTCATCTGGGGTCAAGTAGGTGGAGAGAGGAAGATCAATGTAATAAACTGAAACACCTTTTGTTTACCTAAAGAACTTGGAGGTTTACGGATTAGAGAGACTAAAAAATTTAATTTGGCTCTACTTACCAAGCTTGGTTGGCAATTGTGGCAAGGAAACGAATCTTTATGGGTTGAAATCTTACAGAAGAAATATCTAAGGAATCACGTGCTTTTTTCAGTCCCAGCTAAATCATCTGATTCCCACATTTGGCATAGCATATTAAAAAGTAAGAAGGTTTTTGCAAGGGATTAGGGAAAGGTAGTAAATAATAGTCTCCATATGAAATTATGGTTGGGCTCTTGGTTACCTTGTGGCCCATCAATTAACTTTGCTACCAAAAACTTGTCCCTAGTTGAAATAAAGTTACCAATAGCATGTTTCTATGATAAATATGGAAACTGGGACTTAGATTCTCTTACAGATTTCTTACCAATGGAGGTTCTTCAGAAGATTGTTTCATATTCCATTAATTCCAGTAATACCGACACTGACAAATGCTTTTGGATTTTGACAAGTAATGAAGAATTCTCTATAAAATTTGCCTATGAAAGTCAATCTGCAACAAATCTTTCTGAGAAGAATAAATAGAGACAAGTATGGCATTAAAAGAATTGTAGGAAGGTCAAAATGTTTATATGGCGTGTTTTGCATGAATCTCTTCCAACAACAGCATGGTTGATGTCAAGGAACCTAGGCACTTCGAGTGTTTGTAGTAGATGAACTAATGATACAAAAAATCTTATACATGCCCTGCAAGATTGCTCTTCATCTAGAGACACATGGTTGGCAATTAAACCAAATTTGACTTTCGGGGATTTTTCTTGTGTTAGACTTGTAGCAATGGATCCAATCAAATATGACTAGCAATGTCCTACATGATTCTCTACCCTGGAATGTTATCTTCATTCATACACTTTGGATGCTCTAGCATTGGAGGAACTTGAGTATATTTGAAACAGACTTTCAATGGCTAGTTAATGCATCACAAAAGGTCTGGCTAAAAGCCAAGGAAGCTTGGGATATTCTAGATTGCTGTGAGCTGAACATGAGTTACGAAATTCCTGCAAGCTGGGTTAAACCAAATTTTTCTTATGTGAAGCTGAATATGGATGGTAGTGCGAAAGGACAACCAAAGAATGCTGTTGCTGGAGGCTTAGTCAAGGATGAAAAGGGAAACTGGTTGTTGGGTTTTGCTTTCAATATAGTTACTTCCTTCTCCCTTGGAGCAGAGCTTTGGGCAATTTTAAAAGGTCTTGAACTATGCTGGGAGAGAGGCTTTAGGAAGGTCTTGGTAAAAACGGATTCTAAACTTTCTATTTAAAGGGCAAACCGATTAGGCTCTCATCTGGAACCATATTCCAATATTGTGGAAACAATACAAGAAATGCTCCAGCAAGATTGGTCTTGCTCAATCATTCACGTATTCCGTGAAGCCAATAGTTGTGCAAACTAAATGGCAACCAACTGTAATAATCTTCCATTAGGACTACATACATTTGAGACTCCTACTTCTAATATGTCTTCTCTATTGTTAGCTAATAAATTAGGCCTATCCTGGCCTAGACTCTTGTAATTTGTTTTGAACTAATTAGATTTCTCCCTTAAAAAAAATAACCAATAATGTAACGTTAGAACTTATATTTGAGAATTACATATACAATAATATTTTAATTTTTAAAAATTAAAATTATTAAAAATAAAATCTACATAACAGAAAAAAAAAAGAAAAAGAAAAACATGATAAGTAGAAGATAAACCTACATAATAGAAAAAAAAAAGAATATGGTTGATGATTCATAGAAATTTAAAAAAGAAAATCTATAGAAACTTAAAACATATGAGCAAATAGAATAGAATTGAAAAAATAATAATAATAATAATATAAAGAGAAAAAATTAAATAAAAACTTTACTTCTTTATAATTTCACAATACAAGGACAAAAAAAAGAAAGGGAAAGATGGGTAGAGAAACGTAAAAAATTTAAAAATTTGAATAAAATTGAATGAGACTTGTAAGGTCATTTTATTATTTTTTAATTATATTAATTATTTAATAAAAAATTATTTTGAGAAGTCATTATGGTTATGGACGTATGAAAATGAAAGAGAGAGATTCTAGAGAGATTTCCTTACTGCCAAGAATGGAATTGAACTTGATGCTTCGCTGCCAGAAGCTATGTTACCCAAAAATACTCAAATGTGTGGAAAAAGATAGTTCTTCCATTATTTTCTATTATCAAAATTTTTTTGCAAGTTTTATTCAATTTTAGTGTAGTAGTTGATGATGGCAAAAGCATATGATTGTGGCATGATGAGTGGATCAAAAGTACCGTTTTTAAATTAGATTATTCAATAATTTTTGCTTTACCATTGAATATGAATGGTAAACTTACTGATTTTAAGTCATGGGTAGAGGAGAGTTCGCAATGGAAAATCGAACTTAAAAGATGATTATTTGAAGGAGAAACATGTCAATGGTCTTCTTTATGGGATAGATTAAAGGATCAGATTTTGGAAAAAAAATTTTACTGATTGTGTGATTTGGAAAAGGATAACGAGTGAATGCTATTCATCAAAATCGTTTTGTAGGATGGTCCTTGAAAGTGAGAGTGAAAAGAGTGAAATTTGGAACACATTTGGGGAGGTACACATTACATAGAGTATAAGTGTTTTCATGGTAATTAATGCTAAGAAAGGTTGCAATAAAGAGTGAACTTGCCAAAAGAAGTCTTGTCAGAGATAACCAGTACATTTGTTTATTGTGTAAACCTGAGCAGGAAACAGTTAATCACCTTTTTCTTTACGAGTCTTGAAAAATTTGAAACTTTTGGTGCCAAGAATAGGGCTACACATGGGTTGGACGCAATGAACCTAAATCCTCTCTACTATCCCGGAATGCGGTGCAACTACAACAAAGAACTTAATAGGCATGGAAACTGGGGCACTTTACCATTGGGATGCATAGTAGGTGTTGGAGTTAGTAAAGCTGCGAGTTGCAGCATAGGCAAAAGGAAAGTGACCTGAAGGGAATGATTTTACTGCTGATTTATTTTATAATCCAATTAATTTGGTAGTTTCGTAAAAGATCACAGAATCAGAGTCAAATGTGTCCTAGCAACCATCATCAAAAAGATAATTGAAATTTAATATAGATGGTGCGGCATCCGGTGATACAAGTTAAAAAAGCATTGGAAGGCTATTGAGGGACAACAATGGTAGGATTAAAGCTATGTTCTTCAAATCTATTGGGATAGGTTATTCCAGTTTAGCCGAAGTTTTTGCCTTTAGAGAAGCATTTATAATCTTTGCTGCATCAGAACGGAATAACTCGTTTAAGCTAATGATTGAAAGTGACTCTACAAATATTGTGCCATGAACCAACAAAATCTACTAGAGGTCCATGTTGATTGGGGAAATGGCTTTTACATTTAGAGCAACTCAAAGCTCAGGTGGTGGATTGGAAGATCTCACATATTTTTAGGGAGGTAAATATGGATGCAGACTACCTTGCAAAAGTTGGTGTACAACGTGACTCGAACTTATTGCGGACTTTTAATCCGAGAGTGGTAATCTCAGAGATAGAATAATTTGTTTAGTGCACATTTAGTTCTGAATTTAGTCACTGGATCCAATGTGGCCAGATGTCCATGATGGTATGGAATTGGCACGACTAGCGCATGAGAAGGGCGTGAGTTTTTTGAGAGAATTTGATTATTCTGGAAGTCAAAAGTATGGGAACAATAAGCAAGCTACTGATTAGGCAGGCCAGCAAACAAGGACAACATCAACATTCCAGAAAGAGTGGAAGAGGTTGTTAGTGGTCTTCAACCATTCCTATCTAATCATCTAGAGATAAGAAGTTATCAAGGTTTACATTTTCCTCGTTGTGTTTGATGTGCCAAATTTCGTCTCACTTGTAACATGTTGTCATCTTCCACCTCTAGGAAAACTACCACTGCTCAACCGTCTTGTATTATAGAAGCCATGGATGCAATGAAACACTGTAGTTAACGGGGAATAAAATGGAAATGGGATTAACTAGCTCGTTCCCGTCATTGGGGAGCCTCAGTGTTCATTCCATGTCTAACAGTAAATGGAAGAGAAATGTTTCATTGACTTCATGGCTTGTGTCTCAGCCACTGCCCAAAACAATAAAAGATTTGGAGAATCAATATTTTGCCAATTAGGTTAGCGACGTATCTTACATCTCTTTGCATTTGTGATCTTCCTAGCTCGACAATGGATTGTCGCAAAATCATACACTTCTTGTGGAGTTTAGTGTGTATGGCCTACCTAATCTCGAGTCTCCGTCTAATCAAACTAGATAATATGCTTCTTAAGAGGATAATGTATATATATTTCGTGTAAATATGTTTTCAGAGCCTGTAAGTGGACACATGAACTTTCAAGAAGGATTCTGGGAGATCACAAGGAACATGCTGGAGGATGGGCAGCATGGATTTGGTAACAAAAACTGTCTAGCATAGATAGACAGATATCTGTATCAATGCGGTGATCTGTGGTCTAACATTGTTTGAGCAAATGCATTGTTTCATTGTGCATCATTGCCATGGTTTATGCACTCTATGATTACTTATTATGATGACTGTATAACTGTAATATACTATAGCCATTAACAAATCTCCTCCAATATTGGCAACACAGCTTTAGCTTCTTCATTTCCTATGTTTCGTATGATTTTGTTTGATTACATATGAGAAAGTTCAGAGGAGAGAAATAGGAAGAAAACAAAGAACAGACGCATGTGCATCTGGCAAGAAGGAATTCAAGGAAAAGTGGAAAACCGTGTCAATATCATCAAGTCATTTTGCTTCAAATCCAGAGGAGATGGGGACAAGTGAATGAGAACTCAAAATGGAAGCTATTAACTTCTCTGCCACCATACATGCAACCCAAATGGACTACACTACAGAAATTTTATTCTTTTATTTTTGTCCAACCATTTACCTATGTCTATAATTGATTTTACACAATATAATTATCTTTCAATACAATATATTATTTGCTGACAGATTTCGTGCTAAATAAGTGCTTAGCCCTCACCGGATTGTCGTAAACTTATGCTGAAACCTATAGCTCCCAAGATGATGGCACCAATTCTCTATATAATCGAACCAACTGTAAAAGTCATTCCAGCACCAACCCTCTGCCCAAATTGACAATTGCCCGCAGGCCATATCAAGAAAAGTATCTGATTCCCTCGTACAGCAGCTGCCTCACCAACAACAAATAGAAATTCCCATTCATGAGTTTCAACAATCCAAGGTCTTGATCACCCTTCGACGCCAAATTGCAGTTTCTGGATCAAATCTCAGTTCCCATGTAGGCCAGTAGTGCAGATCCTGCTTCAATGTTAAAACTCGAGGCTTTCCATTCAAATGGACTGTCCTCACACGAACAAACTCCCCATGTTCCAATTCCTGTTAATATAGAAAGATCACAAAAATATTATTCAAGTAAACTGACTAGAGAAGAAATTTAACAAACCAAAAAAATAGCAATGGAACACAAAAAACAACTAATTAACCATTCAGTCTGAGTTGGTTAACTGTCTTACAAGTTTTCTGATAGCTTAAATCTTGCACAATTTGAAATACACAGTAACACGAGTATGAAACAGAGACTTTGTTTCTTGTGTCATTGCTCACAAACCAAACTAACAATTCCAGTAATGTGTTGGAAAATCATTATGCTTAAAACATTAAAACCCAACTCAACTAAGACTGTTGATCAAAGAACAAATAATAATTCAATCATGGCCTAAGTCTATTTAAGTTCAAAATTGCAATATGTAGGTAAGAATAAAGACACGAAACAAGAAAGAATAAAAATTTAACTAATGCAAAGTACGCTTCCTATCAAAAGCAAAAACACTCTTATGCACTCCATCAAACCCAATTGATTTGAAAAAATTTCAATGTTACAGTACTAGCAATGACAGATACACAATATTGAATACAAGTATTTGCAAAATATAATAATGTGTTTGCAAGTTTCGAGAGATATAAAAATAGGATAAATGGGTAGGAGGATGGAGAGTAGTGGAGTGGAAGAATTTCCTCTTCACCTTGTGTAGGAAATAGAGATAAGAAGGGTTTACTGCTATTTCAGTAATAATCCAGTTAGACTAAATTAAACTTCAGTAGTATTTTGCAAGAGAGTGACCATAAGAAGAAACCATTAACCAAACCCCTCTTCTTCCAAATCTCTCGATCCAAAGAACTTTAAAAAGTGACATTTCGACAAAGTTTGAAAGTTTTAATCAACCTCAAAGCCACTATATGGAAACCTCTTCAACAGAGAATGGTCCAACCTTTACTCCCTCCAATCTAGTCTCCTCAACCCTCCTCCCTCCCCTTGACCCCCCACCCCTGCCCCCCAAAAAAATTGACACTCAGTAATTAGGGCCAACTAAATCTTCACATTGCTTAAAGGTGCCTACTTAGCGGCTTAAGAACAATCTACTGCTATTGCCCTCAAGGCACTCAATGGTAGGATTTATCCTAGCATATGTGACACCAATGAACCACACCCATACAAATACTGCAAGCACTTATTAACTCCTACATGTTCTGTATATAATCTCCAATCTGTCATGTAAGAGCTTTGTGCATCTCATACAGTATAAATAAATACAACAAATGCTTGTCCCAACAGTAAAAACTCAGGAAACTCAAGTTAAAGTCTTAAGTTAAAATCTTAGGAAGTCCGTTTAAACTTATGGAATGAAAGAGGCTATTTGCTGTTGTGTAGTTGAAAACCAAATAGGCTTCAAAATAACCATTAAACATTCAAAATCTAAAACGTGATGAAGAAAAGGAAAAGATTTTAACTTCCAACAGCACACCATACAATCATATAACTAAACTTTTATGTATGAAGCACAATATACAAAGAGGGAAAAAGGAGGCAACTAGGCTTACCTTTGTCACATTAACAAAAGCATCTAAATCAGGAGTTGCTTTTCCATTAACCTCAACAATCCATTGTAGAGCATATAACCCATATCTATGAACAGGACTACCATGACACCACCTGAGAAAAGAACAAATTGTCAAGACCAATACCAACAAATTGAATATTACTAGCATAAACTTCTGTTGATTAAAAATTATCATTCTTAGAATAATTGTAGATAGAGTATTGTAAAAGCCCCTTAGCATAGCATGGGGTCCCTTAATTTCTAATAATTAGCATGTGGAGTTTTATTAAATAATTTCATAAACAAGAGACTTAGAGGCAAAATTAGTGTTGACAATAGTTAACTTCGTAGCCAAATTAACCAATGTAAAAACGAAAAAAGGATACATTATAAATGTCTTTTCTGTAGGGTTGGAGATTGTGCAAGATCAAGCTTGAAGATAAAAAAATCAGAAATCATAGTCGGATTTCTCTTTTCAAGAGTAAAAACCATCTTATTGACAGTAAAATTTCCTTCAGGCTGTTAGGGATTTAGGATTAAAATTTGTTAAAAAGCTACAAAATTTCTGTGATTTACATTTCTTCTTGTATAAACTAATTAAATCGAGTACTAGATATTATTCAAATCATTCAAAGAAGTTATAATGATTAAAATTAGGCATAATACCCAAAAAGGCTCCTGAGCTATTCAGAAAAATTTAAATAAACCTTTATTCCTTTATTGCTTTCAATTAAGCCCTAGTACTTTTATTTTGAGCCAAACAAACCTTTATGACTAATATTTAACTAACTGATGTTAGTCAAAATGCCACTTGTCATTCTATGTCACATGGCGTTGATGTAACATTCTAACATGTCATACTAGCTGTGGTATTTCACCCTCCATGTCAGCACTAAGTCAACATCACGTGAGTTTAAAATGACAAATGGTATTTTTGACTAATAACAATTAGTCAATTGTTAATCACAAGAGCTTATTTGATCCAAAATAAAAATACAATGGCTTGATTGAACGCAAAAGAAGGATAAGGATTTATTTGAATTTTTCTTTTTTGAATAGTTTAGGAGCTTTTTTAAGCATTATGCCATTAAATTATTATGGGATTAAGGCTTGAGCATGAAAGGAATTATAAGGAGCACCACAAGATCTGCCATTATATTAACTGAAATCCTTACAACACTTAAGTTTAAATAATATTCTTGTATTAATCCATGAAGTTTGACCAACCAAAATTTTATGTGGTCAAGCTATTTAAGTCTAGCTTTTAACAGATCAAGGAAAATGAATTTGGAGTTGCCTAAGTTCAGTTAAGCCATTATCTTTGTAGGGTGCATATGCTGTCAGGCAGCAACACCAAGGGCTAATCTCAAGATTTCTTTGTGTACTCTAGGTTGAATTATGGGTTGTTGAATTAGAAACAAGACTAAATAGGCTTTTCAGTCATACAAGGCTCCAGGTTAGACACAAGACTCAATAGCTTTAAAGTCATATAAAGCTCTAACCATAACTCAACTTAGAGAATTTGCATCCTGAAATTGTTCCTAGATGCTATAGCCTAACAACATTTGCACCCAACAAAGAAAAGTGGCAAATCTCAATGTAAAAAACCCCAAATTCAATTCTGTTTGATCCCATTATAAACTAGACTCAACTAGCACTCAACGCATACAAAATTCAGATCATAAAACTTGAAGTTTATACTGAAACTTTTTTTATTGCAATACAGAAACTCACATGTTAGGATTTTTGTGGTTTTGTGATACTCCTTGTGAACCCTAATTCTTCCATATTCCAGTTCTTAATCCCATAAAAAATTCATCCTTGTATCTTTTTTGAATGAGCAGAATAATTCCTAGTTATCCAATTAAATTAGATTATACAACAGCGAATCAGAATCACATAAATTTTGAAGTTTTTTAACAAATTTTAATCCTAAATCCCTTACAAGTCAATAAAAGTTTTCCTATATATAAGAGAGTTTTCACACACGTTAAAAAGAGATACAATTACGGCTACTGATCTTCAAACATTCAAAAATTATAAGGATGGCCCTAATTTTGCAGGGAAGTCCCTCGCTTACAAAATTATTGCAACAAATATCCACATTAATTATCAAATACTAAGGAAGGGCTTTTATAGTACTTAAACACAAATGATACTTGGGCTGGGGTATTACACCTAAAATGTCCTTGGACCAAATTTTAATTGGTTTGGGGTTGTAAATATACCTCTCATTTTGTTTCTTTCTAATAATTGAAAGGGTGGCCTATTTCCAAGTACACTTTTTCAAATTCAAATCAGCCATATTTATTGACATGTGGGTCTCACCTGTTTACTCACATGATAACCGAATTTTGGGTTGAAGAAACTTAAACATGCGTGGAAATAAGCTCACCCTAATTGAGAATATAATTTAAATATCATAGAATGATCTTTAATATTTGGTTGATATTGGTGCATATATTTCTTTTACAGCAGCTATCTTACGTGAACTTTTACTTATTGAAACTCCTTTCAGAAAAGTATGAAAAACACTAAACTAATTATTTTTCAAATGCAGCTATATTTAAACATCAAAATCCTTCTGTGAATCAGTCAAAAAGAGGTTCAACTAATTCTAAAAGGTATCTGATTGTCACTCCCTTGTACTCAGGCAATAAGGGACAGCAATCTCTTAATATATGCCAGATCCTTAAGCAATCAATTCATGAAAACTATGATTTATAACTGCCTTCAAACGTACAAGTTAAATTAGATTGATATCGTGTTTGCTTTATTAGATGCCGATTGCAGCCACAAGCAATCAAACTTGCAAGCATTTTACTACCTTCAGGTATGTTCATGAGTTTTCTGGTTAAGGAATTCAATTAGTAGTGTAGCAGTGTTCTAATGCCTTCAAATATATTGAGGCTAAAATGGTTCCACTGCCTTACTGCCACCTTCTACGTTCTCATCATTATTTTCCAACAAAAATGAATATGAAAACATTTTACTAAGAGAAAAACCCTTACCGTGCCACATAAACACCATGACCTTCTTCAGGAAGAAATCCAAGAGCACGCACGGCTGGATGAGGATCCTGAACAATACACCCACACCAATTAATCACTCGTGTTGTGCCATTCCCATCCCTAACATCTGTCCCCACAAGAAGATCAATTTCTCGTCCCTGGCATACCATACAATTAAAAACACAATAAGGCAAATCATTTCTACAGTTGCATATTAGCATTAATAAAACTTAAAGTAAAAACACAATACACTAGATAGAACATAGAGCTTATGAAAATTCTTTCAGTCAAATTAATAATAGGAATAATTACAAAGTGGAAAAAGACAGATACTCTTTCCACCTGTATCAATTTGCTTACCTGCCGAAAAATGGTCATGCTAAGGTTCCCTCCGTTGTCACCATTGTCCAATGCTTGACAAACATTTTCTATGTCCCGAAAGCAAGTAACTGGCTCTTTATTTACTGATAAAACCATATCACCTTGTTCTAATAAATTTTCAGCTTTTGATCCCGCCAAACAACCTTTTACACGTAAAACTTGACGTCGCACTGGGTCTTTCTTGACTAGAGCCTACAGAAAAGAACAATTAATGTGATAATTTGATGAGATAATATGAAACTGACAAAAGGACTTAAAGAGAGGGTAAAAGACATTCTCACAGCATCTCTGTTAACATATTGCCAAGATCTTGATTCAAAAATTTGCTACACAAATAGATAAAATAAAGAAACAAAACATACTTGGATCCAGTCATCACTTAATCCAAAGCTTCTGGCCTTTGAAAGCAACGTAGGATAAAGTTCAACCTCTAAGATCCTAACAAGTGGCATCGGCCTTTTGGCACCATTTATGAGAAGAGGCGGTCCATTAGCACCAGATATGATCTTGTCAAGAACTTGGCTTATTGCATAAACTGGGACACCTCTGACAAATTGATGATCCTCTGATGTATTGCAACCAAATTTCAGCTGAAATCAATGATGGGAAGCATCAGATTATATGGCGATAATGGAGTTTATCCAAGAAGGTTAATAAATAGAGGAAACCTTTGGTTTTTTTTTCTTTTTATATTTTTTGGTCAGAGTGGAAACCTGTGTCGAAAAGCTTCCCCAAACTGCTTGAACCTTTCCATGCTCATCTGTTAGCACACCCGAAAATGTACTACCAAAATCTGCAAAAGCATACAAGATCCATTTTGAACATTTTGAAATCAACATGTGGGTAAATTTAGATTCCACCTTCAAGTAATAGCAACAAACATACCCGTATCAAGCTCAATAACTTCCATATTTGTTGCTCTGTACCGTGGACAGTCAGCAGAGCCAATGTTCAGAGCAGCACATGGATTGGTCACAACTGATTTCCTTGATGTCGCTTGTAAGCTTCTACTTAAACCCACAAGATAGACTGAATCCCCACGACGTAATGCAGGCTCTGTCTCAAACAGAACAAAATGTCAATCCTTGTCAAAAGTAGACTCATGGTGTTTTAAATTAACAGAAAAAACACACTACAGAAATCAACATTAACTTTCCATCCCCCGGCTCCTCTTTCACTGCAGAACTGAGAACAGACTTCCTTTTACCAAATTGGACTTCAAAGAACGTAAGAATAAAATCTTTTTATCCTTTTGTCAAATCAATTTCCCAACCAAATTTTCAGGACAAGATGAAGCATATGGTATAATAACAACAAAAAAGTGTAAAACCGGTTGCATGGGAGAAACATGAGCAAGTAAGAATACATCTAATGACCAAACTGTAGAGTAATTGCAAAAGTAAAACCTACCAGGAAGTAGTTCCGCAGCACGAACCACGGAAGCACCAACAGGCCCTAGAGCCGAGGGATCATATGCAACTACAGCATAATTGTGAACAGGATGAAGAAAAACAACCTGCAGTTGAAAACAGAAAACTCAACAAACTATGCTATGATTTTTCAATGTTGTTTCACTAAAAGAGCATACCTCTCCAGGAATTTCAATTGGATAAGCAGCAAAGGACAGCATCACATCGGATGCAGAAATTGCAACTGTATTCTTGTCAACAGCAACCAAACCCATACTACGAGAATGATATATAATGACACCAGTCCCAAAAAAATGTTGTGAATGAACACCATCAAGCATGCATGATGGTGGCACATGAACCTGTAAGCATGAAAATCAACTTAGATTGTTCTATTGAGAAAAACGAGAGACAATAAATTGCCAATAATAACAATCTCAACAACAGTCATGAAAGCAACATGAACTCATACAGTATAACGGTCATAGAAGAATGGCTAAAAACATAAAGAGAATGGAAACATCATCATCTACCATCAAAGTTATGTTGTGACAAAAATATTTAACAGAAGGATATAACAAAAGGAAAGGACACAGCTGAACTGTATAGTTCACAAGAAAAGAACTATGCAATCAACAGAAATTTGTTACCTCAAACATTACAAGGGTAGGCTCTATTACTTGTTCAGCAATTGAAGCATTAGCTGCTGTAGCTGTTGCACCTTGATAGTCCCTTAAAACAGCATTTTCCGTGGCAGTTGTGTCCTCCAACTTAACTTCACCAGTTTCATTTAAGGAACAGTCAGCAACAACTCCATCAAAAGACATATCCTCTTCAACTCGTCTTTTTTTTGATCCAATACCTGTTTCATCCCGAGAATGCAATTCTGCAGAAGCATGCTCACAACTGGTTTCCATACTAGTAACACCATCAGTCAACTCTTGGTGATTATCTTGATGTATGTGTTCCATATGAGTTGCCTCACCATTAACACCAGATGATGGCAGCATGGACTTAAAGGCTGGCTTGGCTGTCCATAAACCTGAGCTATCATCACGAGTGTATATCCGTGGAGGTGCATACCATTCATGGCGATCAACCGTGACCAATACAGACTGCAACCATCAACAGAATCACAGAGATCACAAATAGCATGGATAATCTCAATTGAAGCAAAAGCAGAACATGTCCGCAGAGCAAACAAATAGGACACAGAGAGAACGCTGGCAACCAGAGGAAGAAGGGAAGAGAGGATGCAAAGAAGTAATAGAAGGAATAACATGGAAGCAAATCAGAGAAATGATGAATTGTAAGTTCCACTACACACTTGAAAAGATAGGAAAAAATCAATTCCTAAAACTAATAAAAACAATTTCATAATAAATAACTGCAACTACTATCCTCACAACATTTTCAGTTCTAAATACTTAAAACTTAACCATTCAAACTAACCTGCAATACTAGTGAATTTTTCAGAACTTAATATCAGAGTAGCTCAAATTCTTACATTATTCGAATAGGTAGAATTGAAAGTGAATTGAGGTTTGACCAGATCCAATGATCCAGATCAAAACCCTACCATGATCCTTCCTTTTAAAATTCTAAACAGAAATTGATGTTGGAGCACATAGGATTCAAGTCACAGAAATTTAGAATCATTCAGTGTAGTCAAGGAATATACGCAGGTGCACCTAGGGGCTAAGGAGCAACAATCTAGTAAAAGTGTCTTCCAACCCCCAAGAAGAGGCACCTTCACAAAAAAGGCATGCCTCAGTTAAGTTCCCTTTAGTCTTCTTCAATACCTTTTTTTCTTATGCATAACATTTTCAACTGACAGAAAAGGAGAATGCATGTGTGCTATCAAGAACAAGAAAAAGTGGTATTGCCCATTATAACTACTTGTTGGAAATAAACAATACTTAGAGCCAGAATCTAATGGTGACTTTTTGTAAAACTTTAACACATTAGACAAGGAATTCAGTCAAATTATCAAAGAATATATAATTTTACCTTCGTTGGGTATAACAATAGATAACAAGTTTTTTTTCTTTTTGGTAAATATTTATGAATCTTTTTATAATAAGCCCCTTGCTTCACTAAATTAAGCACCTTTTTGTGCTTGATGATCAAGCGATAGCACACCTTGCATCTTTGATCAATCTAGGATCATAAGACCAGTCAAGAGCCTAAAAATCATACCTCTAATGTTTGCATAACCAAATCCTAAACAACCCTTTCTCCAGGCTCTTTCTAATTGACAAATGACATTTTAGGAAAAATAATAGAGGATGATAGCTATTTTAACAATCCACACACAAGTAACTAAAAATCGTGGGTTGCTCTAACGAAAATAAAAGAACTAAAATCATAATAACATATTGAAGGTTTGTTTCTTTTATGAGTCAGTTTGAACCTGAATTTACCACCATCCAACCCCATCACATTAATACTCAGGTCAATGCCTAAGGAGTCAAATTTATGCCGACTTTGTTTCCTTTTGTCAATCATGTTTGGAAGCCATTTGATCAAGCCTCCATCAACATAAATGAGTCAAACTTACCTCTGTTCAGATTTGGCTCATTTATTCAAAAAGCTTTAAATCTTCATTCAAACTTGATTAACGTAATAAACAAACACAAATAAATTCATTTTAAGCTGTTCAACTAGTAAACTGGTTTGTTTTTACCCCTAATTTCTCTCAACAATAGAAGTAAAATACTGGAAATACTTCTCAGAGACCTTTAGGAACCAACCCAATTCCAAAGCAGACTCGACTAAAGGTTACCAGCTGGTCTTTTCCTTTAATTTACATGCTTCGTGTTTCCCTTGAACAGAGAAAGAAGCCCCTGCACTTTTGCACAGCATTTTTGAACAGAAACATCCCATGCAAATGTTGGGTCAAGATGGGTATCCTACAACAAGTTGATAAGCCCACCAAAACACGAGGCTTACCAAAGCTCAAAGCCCCATAACAAGCCTAGTGATACTGGGACAAAAAACCATGTACAGTACAGCCCAATACCAGGCTAGGTCAGAACTCTTTACTACATTGATGGTGCCTCCTTCAACCTCAATTCATCACATACTCCATTCAATGTTAGAAATATTTATGGCATAAAGGTAAAACTCACCCATTCAATTTTCCAGGAAATGCAAAATTCATCAATAGCTTATATGCATAATGCTCAACAACTGAAGTTTGCAGAAACATAGGCATCAGGTGAAACTGCATAGTCCATGATAAAATACCTTTCTTCGATGACGATCCAAGTAGCTTATATATTCTAAAGGCACCCGAGCACCCCGAGACAGCTTAGATAGAACAGAAATTAGATCCTCAAGTTTTGATATTGCCTCACCAGCAAACTTCTTAATGATGGCATGTCGAGGAACTCCAGCTCTAAATAGCATATATCTGCAACAGATGAAATCAAACCATTAACCAACTGAAGAAAGCCCAAAGCAATAAAGAGCAATCTCAGTATTGATACAGATTAGAGTAAATCTAATTGTGTCATGCGTAAATCCAGTATTTCCCATTTTGGTGTAAGGATAAGCAATTAAAGATGCTTGCTAAAAAACACTATATAGTGTTGAAAATAATATTAAGCATAAATTAGTCTTTCAACCTCCAAAAGAGATGAAGCAATCCTTGATGCCATGCGTATGGAGGAAAAAGAGCTCATTAAATGATAAAAGGTAACTCAGAACTTATATCGTGGATTATGACCAAACACCAAACCTTACTTATTAGATAAATTAGCATAAAGAATTTAGGCACACAAACATATGCATACATTAAATATTTTTTTTTTTCTTTTCAAGACACATTTTGAATAAATAGATATGACAATTTTCATAAATATATTCAGTTAGACTAACCCAGGTTCTGAGACATATACAAGACCACATTGGAAACGGAAATTTCTTGCCTGTTTCAAGTAACAACAAAATAAGTCAAATTATCTGTCAGCAACAGCAGCACCATCCTCACACAGAATAAGGGTAAAAGCAAATAAATAATCCTATTCAGGGAACAATGTATGGAAAATCAGAGTGAGAAGGGTCAGGGGGCAGGGGGCAGAGGGGCTCCACGTGTTAAGCAGAAACTGCATCCTACCTGCTGGTAAGACAGGGGGTGTATTACTGCACCACTTACTTCTAAGAAGTGAGCAGGAGTTATTGAGTGTAAATCCTGAACCTGAAGCAGAAAAAGGGAAACACATTAGCTTTTGCATTCATTCTCAACATAAAGTAAGACAACAAACTACAAGAACGAGCATCTGGAAATTCAGTCAGTAGCTACTTCTCAAAAGAAGTCCTGCAGCACATTATACTAACTTATTTCAAGACATCATTGTCATTATTATCATGCAAACAAACCGAGATTGAATCCCACAATGATTAGTATCAGTGTCAATGATCTAAGAGAAGGGTGCCCCTGATATCTGTTCTGGTGTCTCGGGTGGGATGGAAATGCAAGGAAGAATTTTACCAACTAATGTCCAGAAAAAATTTTTCAAGAAATTTGACAGTTTGAATAACATATATGTACCAAAATAATATTTAGGATGCACAATCCAAAGCAATCATAAAAACATATGCAACGGCTTTAAACCAGCTAATACTAAATTCTGAACCATTGTCCAAAAAATGCATTAATTTCCTCCCAATATACTCAGTACAAGAAGGGCATAAAAATTAAGGAATCTAGGCACATGGTGCAATCAAAGTGCCAAATCCTTTCCTCAAGAAGCAAAAGACCGTGTAAGAACCATATTTTAATGACAATGAGAGCGATTTAGAAAACAGTTAATCTACTATAGCATCCGTTTGATTAGAGTTAGCAAACAGCAAATTGTGTCAACAAGTTCAACACCACAATTGGCATATGCATCAAAAACCAAAAAAAGAAATTGACAGTCAAATTTACTAAATGATATGAAGCTTATCATTTACTAGAACATTTAATTCACTGGTTAGTAACATACCATATACACTCTTTGCTACTTCAATGAGCATTTAAATTGAAAATTCATATTAAGTTTAACCAGTGGCCCTCCAATTTATTATTATCTACTTCAGGTTCAGTGGGAACTAGGCTAGCCAATTATAAAGATAAAAAATAACTCAATTATCAAAATATACATCAACATGCAGATCACTGATAACAATTGTTCTTCTTGAGACCAAGATAATTAGTAATGGTGCATGGGCCACACTGCCACAGTTACAAATAAACCCTTCATATTAGCCACCAGGATCAAAGTCAAAATTAATCACAAACTATATAAGGTGAGATCTAATTTGATCCTCAAGGCATCAAAAGATCATGAGCTATATAGACATAAATTAGAAGGAATAAGTCTTACCAGTAATTGCACAGTCAACGGTGTGCCACCTCTTTCAATTTGTAACTCTATCGTCTGCTCAACACTGTCATCAAGTAAAGTTTCCAATTTCAGAAATTGAGTAATTACCTGCAATAGGTTTTCAATAACATATTAAAGCCAAAAAACATAAGTATTGTCTTGGAATTTCAAATTGCAATAATTAAGCAAATTCTATTAGGGGAAATGAATAGCTGCCGCAGTCAGTTTATTTTACAAAAAATAAAAAAAGAAAAAGTCTTTCCTCTATGGTCATAGTAGAAATTCCTACTTGGGCAAGTATTAAAAAATGGTTTGTAGGCACCCACAAATAAACGTCCACCAAAAATTCATTGAAAGCACCTAAAGCACAATAGATGTCACTTATTGAAGGCAGGTAGGATATCTTCCAGAGTTCCTTATAAACCATACACGTTAACAATAAGTTCTCATCAAATGAGGGGAGGTGAGTCATTAGGAAGATACTTTATCACAAAAATTAGGAAGATGCCCTAAAATCCATTCATGACTATATGAAGAATTTCATACTTAAATTTATACATAATGTCAATAACCAATATCAAAATTTTGCCAAGCAGAGAGAGCAATGAGCTTCCTTTAAAATTTCAATCATATAAAAGTACGACAAAAGAACAAATCCATAAATTACAATACAGAATCAAAACTTGTTTCTTCATGACTGTATGCTTAAATTTACCTCCCCATTCACCCGAACAAGTACATCACCTGGCTCCAAGTGGTTATGAGCAGGGCCACCTGGCACCTAAAAGTAGGTTCAGATTCAGAGGATAATGAAATAAACTAAAAAAATGGGGGGAAAAGAACAATTTGAAACACAATTTGGATAAAGAAAACTGAACTTTACTCACCACAGAGTCAACAACAAGCATTCCAGTTTCACCTTGTGCAGATGCACGCCGTGCCATCTAAATTTGGAAAAAGAATATAAAATGAGGAATCACTTTTCTAAAATGAGCCATGGGAAAGCTAGAAAAAATAATGACAACAAAGAAACAGGAACCTGCTCTGTTTCACTTTGAAGACCAAGCCGACGTATCTCGTCAAACCCCTTATGGAGAAATGTAGCCTATATAAAATATAAATCCTACATTAAAATCATCTAAAAGCAAATTCTCAAACATTAACAGAAATGCCAAAGGGCATAAAAACATCAAGAAAACAATCTATATAGTGCAGCCATTGATAAACTATGCTGTGTATAATCGTGATAACCAGCAATAACACTTAAGTTGTAGTGCTTGAGTGGTTATGGCCCATTCAAGGATGTTTTATTAGGCCTTAGTTAAAGGAAGATCAGCAATTTTATGTTAGGATTTATGAATAGTAAGCTATATATAGTTGGGTTTGCAATTTCCTAGAGAACTTTCAGATTATGGATTATCAATATAGTTAATCATTGGAATTGGATATTCACTCCACTCTTCCTCACAATGTCTCTCATTCTTCCTCTGTCTTCACCTCTTATTCCCCCTGAGCCTCAATTCTCTCTCTTTTCCGACTGTTTCTCTCTCCTCTCTTTTACTCCCCTTACCACCTATTTCTCATTCTTTCGTCCTGCCCACGTCACATCAAAAGGAGGGATCAGGGAGCGTTTACTGTTCTATCTGTAAGTTAATATTCTCAGGGTTTGTTAAGGGAAGGAGAGGTGCAAGCATACCAAGTCATTTTATTTATTAGGGTTTTCCACAAAAATCCAAAAAACCAAGATCTAGCAGGACATCATAGCATCTTAATTCTAATAACATACCAGGAAAAAAAAATAAAACAGGTTGTTCTATTTTTCAGTTTCATATGATTGCTTGAACATCTAGACATGAACATCACCATATTTTCCAATCACCTAATCCAATACTGAACCTTATGTATTCTACAAAACAAAGGGGGAAAAACAGAAGTAAAGCTCTACAAGGATAACATCAACAACAAACCTGAAGCGTACCACGAGGTATAGAAACTGCTTCCCACTTACTCATGTACGAGTCTCCTCCTTTCTGGAGAAATTTTAATGCCCTTACTACCTGAAAATCAAATAACTAATGTTTCAATGTCTGATTTTTCATAGAAATCAGACAGAACTAAAAATGTGGTTCTGTTTGTTCAGAAAATCAAGGGCAAAGCCCATTTTCAGTGCAAATAAAAACTATGGACATAAAATCCAAAAAGAAGTTGGGAGTTCTACAAAGATTTCATGGGCCAATTTTTTGAGGCCAATTTTTAGAAGCATGTGTGTGTAAGTTAAAAGTACTTTGGATAGTAGAATACTAGAAAATATTAAAAGTTTAATAATATATCCGATAAGGTAAAATAAACTTGTTCTGCAGAATCCTGACCCAATAATACAACTGCCAAATACAGGTGGAGGAACATGGCAAGTCAACAAATAACGTAGACAACAACAATCCATGAGCAGGTCAATATGGTTTATAAGGCTTCAGAGGTTCTCATCCAGTCAACAATTAACTGGCTGGACTAACTTTGAGAATCCTATTCTTGCAATCCAGAAACATTCTCTATTTTAAAAACATTAGTATCAAGAAAAAGCAATGTAACTTATGCACCAAGTAAGCACATATCTATAAGCTATAAGGTTCAAAATTCAACCCATAGAGGCATAACCAGACTGGGACTGACTTTTCTAGGCTCCAGATCTGTTGAGGATAATCCTAAGCAAAAGCAAGCCCCAATAATACTTACAAGACATTCAACCAAAAATAATAAACAATAAATAATACAAATTTTACCAAGGATTAGGCCTTTCCAGGAGCAACCTGACAAAAGGTTTCAAGTGCATAGATTCGGGTCTTTTAGTTATACACTCCCTTTTTTACAATTTCTAAGGGAATCATACAAAGCTTGAGTTAGATGAACCATTAAATATTGTAGCCCAAATCTCCAAATTCGGCTTACACAATCTTCAGTCCTCCAGAGACAAATGGAGTGGAATCTCGGATAATACCAGAAGCATGGTATAAAGGGTTAAGCAGTTAAAGTACTACTCACACGTTCTAGAGGTAGAAAAAAGGCTGATGCACTGGATGACTTGCTACCAGCATTCAAGGCCACTGCCCTGCCTTGCCAATCAATCACTGGGGAACCACTTGAACCACCTTTAGTACCAGATGCTGCCTGAAAGTTAAGCACAAGTGTAAATGATACAATCAAGCACAGACAAGCATACATGCAAAACTCAGATACTTGCAGAACCAAGAAGGTTGTCTCTTCGACAAAACTATCAAAAATGATAATGTCATTGAACATCATAACATGCCACACCAATTGAAAACATTATAAGTAATACTTTTCATAATGCTGCAGATCCATCATAATGCTAATCAGGTTTAAAGCATTTAATACCATCCACAATTTTTCACTTATTCTGAACCTTGTTAAAAATCATATCCACATGATTGCACTCTATCATCCCAAAGATCACTGTTTACTTTAAACTTACTTATACAAAGAAACTATAGAGCTTTCCAATGACTTATCATGAACTTCTTCCAGAGATGAATACAATTACACAGTCCCTCTTCTCCAACTTGAATGTTTACTTTTCAATTTTAGGAAGCTTGAAATTATGTCCCTCCCCCCCCCCCCCCCCTCCTCTGTTTGGTACAGATCTTTCTTTTTCAAACACAAACTGCAGCTTTTTTATATTCCATATTATATTTTTTTTCTTTTCAGCATTAAAAACCATTAAACATCAATATTAAAAAAGAATTGGAATTTTTTAAGAAATTTAAAGTAAGAACCTCTTTTCTTAAACGATGTGCAAGTCAAAAATGGGCATTCAATATGGAAATGTGGGTGCATATATTTTACTAAACATGTGTTGCATGAGATATATTTTTATACACTCCAGGATTAAACCATGTTTTTGATTATATTCAAAGAACATCAGACGAAAGAAATTACAAATTAAACCAGAAAAGGTTAATCAACCCCCCAAACATCCAATATGTGGTATAAAGAATAAGCTACATACTTGCATGTAGAAAGTGTTGAAATCATTATAGCCATCCCTGCAACAAATAAGCATGTCAGCAAACATAACAGATATTTCTAGAAATCATAGCTAGAAAGCATAGATCAATTATTGACCAGAAGTCATGACTAAAACCGAAGAAACTGAACTCAAGCATTCCTCACGATATAATACCAGCAAAGGTAAAGGAAAGGTCAAATCAATTTTAAAGTTATGCCGACTAGACAAAAATGAAACCTCATGATGATCACCTACAACGGAAAGTGGTGCATGCAGTGTGCATGTAACTCCTATATGGCACACACCACCAGGTATAAAGCATTAGCATGATGTTTGCAGAAATCAAAGTAGAGTGGAACTATGCCTTGATTTGGTAGAAGATGCCAAATGAAGATATGAACGAAATCAAACATAAAATCAATCTCAGTCAGATTTGGTGACAACTGTATTTGAAACATTGCATCATACAGAAGGTAACACAAACAGTAACTCAAAGGCAAAATTCAATGAAGGCAGAGTTGCCATGATAAAGTTTGCAACCACAAAATTCAGTAATGCTGATGAAAATATGTCAAACTATTACAATGAAATCAAGAGTATGAGACACAATGCCAAAATCAATAATGGTACAAGAAAAACCAGTTTAATAAGACAAAAGCATGAGATCATCAAAGATAGCTAATGTTTGTTAAAATAATATCGATGGTATAACATTCTTAAAGTAGATGATTCAAAAGAAAAAAATTAATAAAACTACCACATACTTTTTATAGTGAGGAGCATCTCTATCCAAACGAGCAAGAGTACCAGCCAATATGGAAACCTACAAATTTTGATTCAAATCAGCAGAATAACTGTTAGGTACCTGGTTTTCATGTTCTCAAATAGCATGACATAGTGAGACATCACTCATGAAAAATAACTGGTATCTAATCAGAAAAACCATGAATTTCTCCAAACCGATGTAAAAGGACTCCTTCATTAAATGATTTTCTTTTCTTTTCTTTTTTTTTTTTTTTTTGGCAATCCCTTCAATAATTGGAATTCAACATTAAACTAAACATAATGTTAATAAAATAGAAATAAGAAATGAAGAGAAGTAAAACAAAGACTACTACTGTGATTCGAATTCTATTACCTTCTCTCCACTATCATTACCAACAACCCTGATTTCTAATCCAACACAAGCAGCATCTGGGGCAAGCAGAATCTCCTCATAGTCTAAAAATTGAATGGCATCAGGATTGTAACGAAAGAAGCCAAAATCATGAACCTGAAAAGAATAACATGATGTTAGTCAGTTAGTGCCATATATAGATAGAAGAACCCACAATATAATAGCCGCTGTCACAAGAGCAAGTAGAAATATCAACTTGAATGCAAAGCATATCATGTGGCAGATGATCTAACACAACCTAACCAAGTAGTCTCAAGCAGTGTGAGCCCACAAATCAGTCTTCCTAGGAGAACAACCAAAACCAAGCACATTGCCAATGGTTTATTTCAAAAGTCATGCCCGAATATCCTACTGCGGAATAATGAACTACATTACACTCAGAATAAGATAAATCACCAAGCATAAATAGAGTAAAATGAAGAAGAGTTCACTCACCGGATCTCTATATATAGGATGCACAGTAATTTCTTCTCGATTTACAAACATTGCTTCGGCAACAACAGGTCCTACAAGCAGACAAGACAGTAATTAATTCACAAATGAATGTTCCGAAATTTTATGAGGCTCAAACAACAAAAATAAACAACGCTCTCTTTTCCTTGCTTTTTCCTAGTACTATTAGTTTTCTGCTCCTTCAAAAGTTACGCAAAAGTAAAAGCAACAGTAAAAAAGAAACAAAAAAGAAAAAACAAAATCAGATCCAATTAAAAATAAGCATATAGGTAATGCGACGCAGATTCAAGCATAACTGATCCATATAATACTAAAATCATCAATTTTATTACTCAAAACAGTTAAATTTTTAATTTTAATCAATTTTTATAACTACATTTCGGAAAAGAAAAAGTAACTAGCAAATAAGCAAAACCAAACAAAAAAAAATAATTCAAAGATGATACTAATAAATTCTTCACGAAGTCAACCTGGTTTGACTACATGCCGATTAGTGAGAATAATTCCTCTTCGCTTATCAACAACAAAGCCAGTAGCATAACTAGCACCAGCAGGCTCCGTATCAAAAGCACGGCAAGCTGTGGTACGGAGGACGACGACGGCCGGAACAACTTTATTAAGAGCCTTCCGCCAATCCTCGGCAGTTGCGACGTTTTCTTTGAACGGAGGGTCGATCTCCATACAAAGCTCCTCTTTGATTGTCGATTCTAATCCCATCGCTGTCTCCGATCCTAACCTCTCCAACGGATCCCCCATTCAAGTTAGGGTTTCGAAATTCACAGGAAAATGAAAGTTTCTTTTTCGGGCTTTTTTTTTTTTTTTTAAGTCTTTGTTAAGTCCAAATTATTGAAGGAATGAAAGCTGATTTTATATTGGCATTTCTTTTTTCGTCTTTTCTTGGTTAGTTCGTGGAGTGCAAGCTTTTGTTTTTTTTTTTTTTTCTTTGAGTGGGGGTGCATGGTGCTTGCTAGTCTCCACAGGGTAGATTCAAAGCACGTGAGACAATTTTTTCAATAAAAGGTGCCCAGGTGGTCCAATATCTACGATGGACGTTGGACGTTGGAGTTTGGACCTTTCTATCCGGCTTTTCTTAGTTTGGTATACTTCTATTTTTCCTTTCTTTTCTTTTTACATGTCCTAATTCAATAAATTATTTAATTCTACTTATAATTTTTACGCTGTGATATGTGAGTTGGTAAAAAATATCCCAGTTAACATTTGAGATTTTCAATCTTTCTATTTAAAATCTAGGGTCTTATTTTGATTAGTTTAGAACAATATCTAATGTCTTTTTAAAAAAAAAAAAGTTAAGTATTGATTGTTTGAGTAAATTTTAAGAGGCAATCTTTCATTGCATAGCATAATTAAAGTTGAATTTTCTTTTTTTTTTGTGTATTTTTCTTTTCTTTTTCTTTTTCTCTCTCTTGGCAATGCTAACCAAATCCAACTCCAAGTGTCATACCCCACATGACGAACTTAGAGGTTAGGCAAGCCCACAATAACACTGCTTGTGCGCCACGCGAGCCAACCTACATGTCAACAAGCAAGCAGTGCACCTAACATTGCTCTGATGGTCTACTCATTTGTGTCAAAAATAATCTTTCAACGAGCGAGAGGTTTGAAAATATGAAAGAGGATCTTCCTAACCATTAGAAAAAGGGAAAGCTTTGTAAAGGGGTTCCATTGGTTTATAAAAAGGATCCCCACCCTAGCAAAGAGTAGCTAGGTGGTGTGAATGTGTGAAGTGAGAGGGCTTATCACCATCCCATGTCACGGGCAAAGGTTTTTTAGAGGTTTTTCTTGCGTAGATATTGTAGCTTTGTGAATATAATATCTTTTTCCTCGCTTTCATTTTGTTTGCTTTTCATTACATATTCTTAGTTCATTCCTTTCTTAGAGGGGAATGGGAGTTTCTAGATTGACTTAGGACGGTAACGGTTATCACTTAAGGCTCAACAAACTCTTCCTAATTAGTTTTCACAAACTATTAGGGATAGCAAGAACAATAGGAAATTAAAACTAAAAAAAAAAAGAAATAGAGAACTGTGACGTGTATTGTGAATTGAGGTAGAGGTTGGTATTTATAGGTTGAAAATTGAAGTTAAGGTTGCACAAAATCAAGGAATTCAACGTTAAAATCAGCAATTCAAGAAAGTTTGAGGCGTGAAACATTAGCCTTAAAGATAATTTTTGTCCCTTTGGAGTATTAAACTCAGTGTAAAAAATACGATAACAGTTATCACCCAAGATTCAACAGACTCTTCCTAACTAGTTTGCATAAACTATCAAGGATGCCAAGAACAATAGGAAAATAAAACTAAGAGAAAAGGAAGGTAGGAATTATAAAGCAGAGAAAAGGAGAAATTGAAAGGTGTGTTATGAACTAAGGTAGAGGCTGGTATTTATAAGTTGAGAATTGAAGTTAAGGTTGCACAAAATCAGGAATTCAACGTTAAAATCAGATACGTTATAAAACTCAGTCTAAATTCAATGTTAAAATCTCAAATTAAGTTAGCAGTTATAAAACTCAGTCAGAAGGCAATGTTTGAAATTGTTTCAACTAGTAGTTATAAAACTCAGTTAGAAAACAGTGTTTGAAATTTTTTTCATCTGCTTTAATAAAAAAAGAAACTAAAGCAATGAGTCAAAGGTTGAAGCAAAAAATAAATAAAACCAAGGTATAAAATTTTACTTAAGCCTATTTTAACTGCTTTAATAAAAAAAGAAACTAAAGCAATGAGTTGAGGTAAAAAATAAATAAAACCAAGGTACAAATTTTCACTTAGGCCTAGCCCACATGTATACTCGCATGCAGAGGTAAAAAGTCTGCATTTTCTCAAGGCTTGGTCAATCTCATGTGTGCACAAATCCACTTTTTTTTTCCTTGCAACAAGCACATAATGGGTTTACTTATTTATAGTACTTACTTCTTTTTGTACCTCGCAATATGGGATATTGGAACTATTAGGAAAGTTAGCTCAATGAAAATATCTAAAAGGGGGTAAATTGGATTTTAAAAAATGTTTTGAACTTGAGAAACTGGAAGACATTATAGTAACCAACTACAAAAAGTTTCTAGTCAACTATGCTCATGAAGAACTTGATTTAAAGCAATTTGAAAATCTTGTAGTCGACTCTACTAGTCTTATAGTTGACCCTTAACCAATAAAGTCATTTTCAAAAGATGTAAAAAAAATTTCAAAGGGAGTTATAATGCATATATAATTTTTTTACAAAACTACTCAATCAAATGCAAGAAAATGATTATTTTTGAAATGTTTTAAATGTTTTTAAAGTACAAATCAAATAAGTGTAACACAAAAAAATTGTTTCAAAAGTAAATGTGTATTGACGATAAAGCAAGACTTAATAAAAAATCAAAATTAAGATGTTAAGAATATAAATCAAACTACAAGCACTTTATGAAATAGGTTCTCTTGAAAAGAAATATAGCAAAACAAAACAATGATAAAATGAAGACACTAGGTGAAAATCAAAACTTCTTCAAAATGGATTTTCTACATGTGATAGAATCAAAGCAAATGATTTTGCTAAAATAGAGTTTCAACAATAAATCACAAAGTATAAAAGTAAATCAAGAAACAAAGATTTATAGTCGTTCGACTTTTCAAGTGCCTACACCCATTCCTTTAGTTCACAAAGGAATTTACAATCCATTAAAAGGATTTTCGCTTTTTAATGGGAAGCGATAACTCTTACGATGGCTTTTAAAGGGTTCAATCACAAACCCATGGTTTTAACGGGTTCACCACAAACCCATGGTTTTTAACGAGATCACCACAAATCCATATTAACTTTTTAAGGCTAAGTTAGAACCTTTACAAGGATAGCAATAATGCCTCTAAAAGGTGGATTTTGTTAGTTTGGTACAATGTAGGAAGAATGCCTAACACTGGATATGAAGATTGGATATAAAGATGAGAGTGAAAGCATAAAAAAATTTTAGCTAAAAAAGGGTAGGTTTTCACTCATTTTCTTTCAAGAGCTTGATCCTTAAGAGTTTGGCCTTTTTCTTTCTTCTTCCTCACTTTGAAATGCTCCCAAATGGTCCTTTTTATAGTTTAAGAGGTCTTGGAGCCGTTGGAGATGATTAGAGCAAGAAACTAGTAGTTTTCCTTTTGAATTTTGTGTCTAACAGTCACTTGCAGTCGACTATAGAAGTTTTCTAGTTGCTCCTCTTTTAGAAAGCTTGTATGTTTCTCATCAAAGCTTGAAGGGTTAACTAGCACTATTCCAATGTCAACTATAGTCACTATTCTAAGGTTGACTATAGGCTTTATAGGGTCGATTATTGTTGTCTCCTTTTAAGTTTCTTTGTCCGTTCTTGACCATTCTTCCATAGGATTGACTTGCCTTGCTCCAGAATCAATTAGAGCTTTGTTTCTTCAAGATTCCTTAAAATTTTAGCACATAGCTTTGGCCATATCTTCCTTATGATCAAATGTTGAGTTAAGAGTAAACTTCTTGGCTTGAAAACAACCTTGGTGTTGTGAAGATCAACCATCATTGAATGCTTTGAGATAAGCTTCAACACTTGTGAACCTATCTTGCAACTTCAACATCTCAAAGATGAATATTAGAGGGATCATAAATAGAAATCTTTCAAGCAAATTTAACACTCATACAATTAAGTCATTCAAGCTTGTAAACGTTTGTTAAGTAAGTGAAAATTCAATGACTTCATGAATTTACACAACTAAGATAAACAAGCTTGTCATCATGTAAGAACAAGTGTATGAGAATTAAATCATTTCGAGAACTTGTCAAGAATCACTCAAATAATATTCAAGCAAATTAAGATCGTTTTTTCATAATCAAAATTATATAATCATTTTAAAGCTAACAGAAACATTTTGAAATACCACTATGTCCAACAATCTTTCACATATTTCATAAGGTTTTGTAATAGAAAGTTTTTGTTGGGTTTAATCTCACTTGAGTGTAATGCATTGAGATTGGTGCTTTTGAGCTATGAACCAAGCTTAGAAAGAATGAAATATAAAAGAATTTTGGTGAAGTTTATAATTTATATGATCCAAAAATTCTTTATGTGAAATATGATTTTCATTAATCACATTACACCCCCACAATTTCTACTGTTCAACACGGGTTTACATGAATAAGCCATGCCTGTGCCTAGTTATTCATAAGTGCTTGAGAGAATTTGCCACTATTCTCATAAGAACGGCCCCACTCCACACTTATATAGGTTATTCCATCAAGTGCATACTGTAATTTTATACGCCACCCTTAAGGTATATGGAATTTATTAAGAGTTTAACTTACCTTCTCTTGCATTGCAATCTTGCATTAATCACACACCATAAGAGGGACAATAATTTTAATAGTGCATCAATTTATCAACAAATAACTTGTTATTACTCATATAAACCTAATTCATAAGATCACCATTCACATAGGTTGGGTTGTCATTTTGTTGATTTTTCTTAATTGGCTTAAGTCCCTTTTCCCTCAATGAATGATTAATTAATTTTCTTCCTAAAGGCTTAGTCAAAGGATCAACCAAATTCAGCTTTGACTTCATATAATTAATAGACATAATTTCATCTTTAAGCAGTTTCTTTACCACATCATGTCTTAAGTAAATGTGTTTATTCGTACCATTGAAAGTTTTATTCTTCGCAATAGCTATTGCCAATTGGCAATCATAATGCATAGACACAAAGAGTGTTGGTTTCATTCCCAATGGAATATCTACTAAAAGGTTTCTTAACCATTCAACATTACCAGCCAACTTTAAAACTACAAATTCTGATTCTATCATAAATTTAGTAATTATTATTTGTTTAATTGATTTTCAAGTTACAACACCTTCACCAAGGGTGAATACATAATCAATTGTAGATTTTATCTTATCTAAATCTGAGATCCAATTAGCATCACTATACATTTCTAATACAACGTGAAATCAATTATATAAAATACCATAGTTTATGGTACCTCTCAAATATTTCATTATTCTGCTCAAGGCAATCTAATGATCTTGATTGGGATATTGTATATATTTGCTCAGTTTACATACAACATAAGCTTATCAAGTCGAATATAATTCATCAAATGCATCAGACTCCCAATAATCTGAGCATACTCAAACTGAGTTACATTATCACCTCTATTTTTCTTTAATTGGGTATTAGCATCATTAGAAGTATTCACAAGTGTGACATTAAAATGTCCAAACCCTTTAAGTAGCTTCTAAATATAACACTATTGTGTTAGCATTAGGCCACTATCACATCTTAAGATTTTAACACTCAAAATAACATTAGTTTCTACTAAATCTTTAATATCAAATTTAGAAGTTCAAAAATATTTTGTTTTATTTACTAAATCAATGAATATATAAAAAATAAGCATATCATCAACATATAAACTAATAATCACACATTCACTATCAATAGTTTTTGTATACACACATTTATTAACTCTAATAGTAGAAAATCCATTACTAACAAAAACTTAATCAAATTTCTTATATCATTATTTTGGTACTTGTTTTAAGCCAAATGAAACTTTACAAACTTTGCTTTCTTGACTAGGAAGAACACATCCCTTGGGTTGTGTCATATAAATTTCTTCTTCTAAATCACTATTTAGAAAAGCTGTTTTAATACCCATTTGATGAACAAATAGTTTGTAAATCAAAGGTAAGTTAAATAAAACACGAATAGATGAAATTCTTGTTACTAGCGCAAAAGTATCAAAATAGTCAATATTTTGTTTTTAAGTAAAATCCTTAGAAACTAATCTAGCTTTGTATTTATCAATAGACCCATCAAGATTAAATTTTCTTTTAAAAATCCATTTACAACCAATTGATTAGGTCCAGGTAGTAAATCAATTAATTTCCAGGTTTAATTTTGTAAAATAGAATCAATCTCATTTTTTATAGTTTATTTTCAAAATGGACTTTCTTTAGAAGAAATTGCATTAGCATAAGTCAAAGATTTATTTTCTACAAGATAATTGTAATAATCATTAGCAAAAGAAATTTCTTTCTTTGGTCTTTTACTCCATCTCAAATCATCATTTTGTATTTCAAAATCATTTTTACTAAAAGGTGCATGAGATATTGTATCAATTCTCAATAGAAAAATATACTAAAAAAATCAACATTTTTTATTTCAATAATTGTATTATTATAAAAAACATTACTTTTTAATGCAAGAAATCTATATACAGTACTACGTTCGACATAACCAATAAACATATAGTCAAATGTCTTAAAGCTAATTTTTCGTTTCTTAAAATCAAGAAGCATAACCATAGCAAAACGCTCCCAAACTTTTAAATATTTTAAATTAGGAGAATAACCTTGCTACAATTCATAAGATGTCTTACCAGTTTTCTTATAAAGAATTTTATTTTGAATATGACATGCAGATAACAAAGCTTCACCCCACAAAATTTCATGTGCGTTAGAACTAACAAACATAGAATTCATCATTTCTATTAATGTTCTATCTTTTCTTTCAACTACATTATTTGATTCAGAGGAGTATGGAGAAGTTTTTTCATGAATTATTCTTTCTTTTTCACAAATATCATTAATCGATATATTCATCCCCTCTATTTGATTTAACTCTTTTTATCATTTTATTCAATTGATTTTTTACCTCAGCTTTATACTTAAGAAAATTGTCAAAAGCTTCATTTTTATGCCTAAGTAAATAAACTTTAGTAAATCTTAAGTAGTTGTTAATAATTGTAACATAATATTGCTTACCACCTTTAGTCATGGTTTGTTTCAAATCTCCCAAATCAGTATGAGTTAAACTTAACAATTCAGATTCTCTATTTATTGAAATACAAGTTTTCTTAGTCAATTTTGTTTCAGCACATCTTACACATTTACTAAAACATGTATTTTTAATACTAGAAATTAAACCTAATGATTGCATTTTCTTAATAAAAGGAATGCTAACATGTCTGAATGTACCATGCCATAAATCAATTGAGTCAATCATGTAAGCAGAAGAACTAGCATTTTCATTGATAATATTTGCAATCTTAAATACAAAACGTCCCTGATTACAATATCTCTTACCCGCAAACACATTATTTTGTTATTACGATCTTGTCATATTCGAATGACACACTCACCCCAACCTTGCCTAATAAAGCCATAGAAACTAGGTTTGCTCTTATATTAAGAACAAGTAGAACATCATTTAGAACTAAAGTCTTGCTAGATGTGAGCTTGAGAATGACTTTTCTTTTACTAAGAACTTGAGTAGTTTGTGAATCACCAAGATATATTGTCTCTTGACCTTCCCCAACTCGAGTATAGGAAGCAAAGGAATTTTTGTTTGCACAAATATATTTCTTAGCACTTGAGTCTACCACCCATTCCTTCGCATTGGCCACCATATTTGCTTGAGAAATGATTATAACAATTATATCATCGGATTCATTTGCTTTAACCAAGTTAACTCTTGAATTAGTTGGTTTGTTATTTCCTTTTACTCTCTTCTTACACTGTGCTGCATGATACCCTAGCTTCCCACAAACAAAACAACTACCTTTTTTTTTAAGGTGGGATAAGGAGCTTTGGGTTTATAATTAGGTTTGTCAGTGCATCTTTGTTGATGATGCTAGATTCTACCTTGTTCCAAATTGGCTTTAGTTGTCACTTCTTTAGCTTTGGACGCCTTAATCTTTTTCCAAGTTGTATCTTCTATAATGCTGTGCACAATGAGGTCTACAAGTGACAATTGCTTTCCTTATGCTCCAATTGTTACTTGTAGCCATTCCCAAGGTTCTAGCAGCTTCTCAATTAATAATCAAACAACGAACTCTTTTTTGAAGTTGATATTTTTTGCCTTCAAATCATCTACTACCTTGTGATATTCATTAATCTAATTCTTGATATCCTTGTCACGACCCGAAACTCCCATCGAGCCCGTGACAACCGTCGCGAAGTCTCGTCAGACACTCATTACCCTGAATGCGGACCAAAACCTCGCAAGGCTTTCGTATCAGTTTTCTTACCTCCCCTATGATCGACAGTAACAAAAATCGTGTTTTGAAACAATATGGACCATTTTCCCATCCAAAAACAATGAAAATTTATTTTTGTCTCACAAGGGTATTTTTATCATTTTTCTTCAAAAATATCGAAACCTGCCAAAAACATAGTGTAAAAGCTAAATATGTTCATACATACTTTAAATTAGATAACTGAAGTATAAAATTACTTTTACAGTGATACGTGTGCTCCCAACTGACCAAGAAGGTGTAGGGCTACGAACCCTTACTTTCTAGGATGCAACTCCGAGATTAATTCTCATCTTAATCAACTATCAACAAACTGTCCTAAGCTTGAAAAATGGATAGAAAGAGGGGTGAGATTACATAATCCCAATGAGTAAATAATTACCATCAAAAGCATATAAAACCGAGTAGATAGAGACAATATAAAAACGTTATATCTCAATAATGTTCATAACGCAAAATTCGTTTTGATCTATACCAAACAATTTCTTTTCATCAAAATTTCCCGACTAATGAATTTTTTAAACTTGGCACCTGCCAGAATCATTCTCGCGAGTACCTTCGTCAAGGTATCCCATTGAGACCGCCAAGGCTGCTAAATGTCTCATACCCATAAACATATTTTCGCATCTGACACACAGCCGTTCATTGACGTTGGCTGAGTCTCACTCTCACGTGGTGGCCCGAACGTGAAGTGCACTCAAATCTTACCTCAAGAGATGCTTCATCTAACATCTCCCTTTGGAGGTAAGTATATAATTGGGTTACCGTTCCCTTCTCATAGGCAGTCCACGGAAACCCCCACCACTGCAGTGACTGTTTAATATGCCACCAGACCCATAAATTTTTCAGTAGCATAATATGGTGAATAAAATTTAATCCAGTCTACCGAGACCAATCCAAAACTGTTGATATATTTCATACTAACCCCAAAAATTTAGCCATCATACTACCATAGTGTCATAAGCCACAATTTCAATAACATATTAAATCATAAATTTCAACACAGTTTCCATATACTCAATTTTCCCAAAACAATATTTGATTTCAAAACCAGTATAAATCTCATTTTTATTAAAAAAAGCATTTTAATTGAAAAACATAAAATTTTATAATTTAAACTCACTATTCAATAAAAGCATCAAACATGCATAATTACTCTAAATATTTAAGATGATAAATTATCCACTCACAGTATTAGGAGTAAAAATACTCCTATTTTTAATCCGCAGGTACAATCCTTTACTCGTATCTAATGGCTCACCACCTAGCCATAATCCATGACACATATTCCAATTAAATTGTGTCTAACAGTCATAAGCTATTTCAGGCTCGATATATATATGTGTGATATGAAATGAAAAAAAAATGCACGGGTAGCCATCTAGACCCGGTATTGGCCTAAGTCAATTTTTTATCCGATAAATTGGCCAATGCGTCCAATTTCACTCCAACTTGCTCCATTTCTTTTCCAATCCCTCAATTCACCAAAGACTATTATTTCTTAATCAAATTGCCTAGAATAACATCCCATTCTTCCTCATTATTCACTTAGAGAATTCGGCTATTGATGGGCACCAAACCTTTAGTGGTTTTCTTCACTTGTTTTCATGCTACACATCATTAATCACCTAAAAACACTAACATACCTAAAAATCAAACCAATCCAAGATCATTCTTTCTCCATACCCATTTTGACCAGCCATGAATTCACCATGAAAGCATGCTTTTCAACCATGAAAATTAAGGAGAAATGCATGGGTAAGGTAAATCACTAGCAAAATCAAAGAAATTTTACATTTGCTTGATCAAATCCCTGAATTCCAACACTTTCTCTTTGATTTTTCTCACCTAGGATTTGTTCTTCCTTGGTTTCTCTTCTCTTCTGGTTTGGCCGACCACTATGGGAGAAATGGGCTGATTTTTATGCCATTTTATAAAGAAACAATAAAATAATAAAAGCATGACACATGACATTTTCTTATTGGTTCAAATTTTAAATATTAGACTTTTAATTCTTTAATTCTCCACTACACATTTCTCATGTTTATCCATTTTCATGATGAATAAAATCCCTTGGTCTTGACAAGTGTCGGGGGTGAAAATTTATCGATTTCCCTTCGGGACTATAAAATTACTATTTTGCCCCTATACTCCAAAAATACCAAAATTATAACTTTTTCACTTATCAACCTCAAATTATACTCCAATGAGTCAAATGTGATCAATCTTGATCAAAAACTTCTTCCAATATTCTAATTTTATCCTCAAGTGGCAAAATTATCATTTTGCCCTTAGATAGTGAAAGTTCTGATTTGACTCCAAATTAATCCTCGAATTCCGAATCACCATTTTGAGTCATTCCTTTACTATAAAATTTTGAATTTCACCTTAAAATTCCTATTTGAACTAGTTCAAGGCTTAATCGACTTAATGATACCATTAGGGGCAATGTCGTCTTTTAACGATTTCTCGAACTTCCTAAATATGTAAACATTCTATTGAGCATGTAAATGACGTTGTAATTATTTTATAGAACAGGGTTTGACAATCCTTGTCATCTGTAATCTCCAAACGATAAAAGTTTTTAATCACAAACTTTTGTTTTCCAATATCTTTAGTTGTATATTTGGCAACCATTGAATCCCATATTTCCTTTGCTTCTTTGTAAGGACTGTAAATATCAAATAGCTTATTGGAAAGCATACTAATAATCATATGCCTGCATATCTTATTTGCATGCATCCATTGTTCTAGTATTTTGACATCGTCTGACTTGAAATCAAATTGTGCGAAAGCCACTCCATGAACATCAAGGATGGAAAATATCATTTCTTGCCATCTTTTGAAATTATTGCCATCAAATATCTTGATTTTGGATATGTCAGGAAACGATTTTGTATAAGACACTAAGGACATTACAAGAACAAACACTGGCAGTGAGACCTGGGTTAGAACCATTGACGGTGGTGGTGGCAGCAGGGACAACGATGACAACACTATCGGTGTAAGAATCCATCATCTTAAATTGTTGGAAAAATAACGAAGCACAGAAACAATTCAAGAAAGTTTTAGGCATGAAACACTATCTTTAAGGATAATTTTTACCCTTACAGAATATTAAACTCGATGCAAAATGACTGTAGCGGTTAGCCTTAAGATTCAACAAACTCTTCTCGATTAGTTTGCACAAACTACTAGGGATACCAAGAAATTAAAACTAAGAAGTAACCCGACAAAGAAGAGGATGACAAGAAATGTAAATTAGAGAAAATAAAGAACGAAGATGTGTGTTGTGAACTGAGGTAGAGATTGGTATTTATAGGTTGAAAATTGAAGTTAACATTGCACAAAATCAGGGCAGTCATCGTTAAAATCAAATACATTATAAAACTCAGTCAAAATTCAATGTTTAAATCTTATATTACGTTGGCAATTATAAAATTCAGTCATAAGATGATGTTTAAGGCTATTTCAGTTACTTTAATAAAAGAGAAACGAGTCAAAGGCTGAGGTAAAAAATAAATGAAACTAAGGTACAATGTAAAACCCAACCCTATAAACACATATCATGACATACATGCACTGAGTAGTATGTTATTACGCTAGGAAAGCACTTCAGAATAGACGACATTCGGTATTGTACCTAGCAGTACACTTGAGTTGATTTAACCTCGAACTAGTTCAAATAGGAATCGTAGGATGAAATTTAATATTATGCAGTCCAAAAATGACTAAAAATGATTGTTCGGTGTTCGAGGATGCATTTCGGGTAAAATGAAAAATTTTGATGTTCAGGGGCAAAATCCTAATTTTTCCACCCGTGGACAAAATTTGAGATTTTGAAAGAATTTAGATCACATTTGACAAATTGAAGAATGGTATGAGTATAAGGGATGAAAAATATGTCTATGGGTAATTTTTCAGTTTTTGGGGCAAAAATGTAATTTTTGACTTTTACAGGGGCAAAAGTGTAAATTTCAAAAATTACTCCACTAAGACTTTGGATAAGTCTGAGAATTTTATCTAAGCTATGGATATGTAGGACAAGTGTATGGTGAAAATTTGGAAACAAATGGATGAAATTTTAAAAACGGACCAATGGGAAAGTGACACATGGCATTTTTTTTAATGGTTTAATATTATTTTAATGAAAAGTCAGCCCATTTAAACCCCGTTTTAAGTGATGGTCGGCCATAAGGAAGAACAAGAGAGGAAATAGAGAGGAAAGGAAGAAAAGAAAGAAAAACAAAGGAAAACTAGAAAATTCAAAGGGAAAATCGCGTTTTTCGCCTGTTTACGCGTCTAACAGTAAGATTTTTTGACTTTAGCTTGATTTCTACCTTTCCTATGCCTTTGTTTCCATTTAGCATGGTTGAGGAGAGAGATCTAAAAGTGATATCAAGGGCTGGCCGAATTTCATGGGGGGAGAAATTGAAATTTTTAGGTTTTGATTTTTAGTTAAATTAATAGTTTTAGTTAGTTAAATGTGTTTAGAAATTAAATTGGGCAAGAAAGCATTAAATTTTCACAATACCCACCCTTGGCTGAATCTGCAATGAGGTACAATGATGATAATCTGATTTTTATTCTAAGAGAAATGAAGAGAAAATGATGAAAAATGGTTAAATGTGATAGAAAAACAAAGTGGAAAATTAACCGAGTTAATGTCCTATTTTTGGCTGAATTTTCCAAGGAAGAGAATGAGTTGATTTTGGTGATTTTAGAGGAATATTGGCTGATAATTAATGGTTAGAAATGTTGGAGAGAGAATGGGACAATTTAGAGTTAAAATGGAGCGCGTTAGTAATTTATCGGGTAAAGTGTCAAAAATAGGTTAATACCGCGTTTAAGCCATTTTTGGCTATTGCATTTCATACCATGCATTAGGATAGGATTTAAGTCAAATATATAGTGATTTAGTATTAATGTGATGAATTGAGTAAATTTTTACAATGTGTCTAGGAGGAGAGCCTTCCGATAAAGGCAAGGAAATCGTACCCGACGAGTAGTTATCGGGGCATCTAGAAAGCTTTTAGTTTGTACAAACGGTGAGTAAACTTATTATTATTGTAAATAATTTAGAGTTTATTTTTAAATGCTCTTTATGTATTTTATGAAATGAAAACGAGATTAAAATGGGATTTTTAATGTTTTACAAATAAATATGACAAATAAAGATATATTGGGTTGATTATGAAATTGAGTAATTGGAGGCTGTTAATTGTCTTGAAAATTATATATTTTCCTATGAATGGCTTATGAGATATGAGTATATGTGGCTATATTTTGTAAGTGTATTGGGAAATTTATGTAAGCTGTTTTTACTATACAGGCTGGATAAATAAATAAAAGCCACGTTATACTGTCGAAATTTTATTAAAATTGGTGGGTTAGTCACTGCAGTGACGGGTTTTCGTGAACTACCTATTAGAGGGCCACGATAAACCCGGTTATATAGTTACTCTGGTTATAGAGGCGAGGAGGGTAACTCCTGAGGTAGTATTAGAGCTCACTTCACGTGGAACCCCCATGTGAATGTGTAACTCGACCCACACCAAGGAACGGCTTGTTTTAAAAATAAAAATGTGTTTTATATGTAAATGTTATAACAACCTTGGCGGACTCAGTTAGATGCCTCGACCAAGGTCTCCGAGGATTAGTTTTGGCTTGAGCCTTATTTTTAATAAAAGACATAAGCCTTAACAACTGTTTTGGTAAATTACAAATATTAATGGTTTAAGAAATAAATTGAAAACATTATGAAATGGTTCGTAATTTGTTGTTTAAACTTGCCTCCATTTTACTCGTCTTTAGATATTTATGATAATGTCTGTTTACTCATTGGGATTGCAAAATCTCACCCACCTCCTTTCCAAATATTTCAGGTCTGTGGTAGCTTGTAGATACACTATTTTGTCGAGGATTCTAGTTGACATCCCTACCACACAGACAGTAGGTTTCTAGCACCAACACTGGGTGTATTTTGGGTCACTTGTCATTGTAACCATTATTGTATATTATAACTTAGTAAATTTTTGTATATATGAATTTATTTTACTTACACATTACAAAAGATTTCTTACACTTGTTTCTATAAATATTGTTTTATATAAAAATGCTATATTTTAATCAATATTTTGAATAGTCATATTTGTCTATAAATCCTTTAAAAAAAAAAATTTCTTTGGATTTATTTGAGTCGGAAACGACTGGTAATCGTTTTAAATGAAATGTTTAACAACGATTGCTCACAGGAAAGGAAAAAAACTGATATGTAAGCCTTGCGGGGTTTCGGTTGGCATTTCGGGTAATGAGTGTCAATCGGGACGTCGCGACAGTTGTCATAGGCCTGAGGGAGGTTCCGGGTCGTGACATACAAAATTTCACTTGGGCCTAACACATGTGTATACTCACACATAGAAGAAGAATATCCATTTTCTTAAGGCTTTGCCTGATCTTGTATGTGCGCGAGTACATTCTTTTTTTTTCTTCCTAGCAACAAGCCAGTAATAGATTTGCTTATTTAAAGTACTCACCTTTTTTTGTATCTTGCAATGTGGGATATTCAAACATTATGAAATACCACTATATGTCCAACATTAGGTGCCATAGTGGTGAATGAAAGGAACCTAAAGTCACACAAAAGTCGAGTTAAAGTCTTTACACATGACAAATGGTATTAGAGCCAAGAGTAAGAGTAATCATAGCCATGGTGGTGTTTGTGGTGGAGTCAAAAGGTAAAGGATGCAAAAGAATTACGACTAGAGCCCAAGGTTTAAGGAGCTATGCTTAAATAGGCCCAAAAAGGGCCAGACCAACGATGTCTAGGTAAAGGTGCCCAATGAAGCAATGTATACAATGGGTTGTGTGCATCAAGCAAGAACATGTCAATGCAAAAAAGCTTAATGAAACAACATACATAATGGACAGTGCATGTTGCATGGGAGCACCCAAGATGAAATTCACACAAAGTGAGCCGATTGGGTGAGGGAGCTTGAGGGAATGGCACGAAGACAACTAAAATGCCTTCTCAACAAAGAGGTTGACTTAAAAAGATGTAAGTCCGTAGCCTCAATTGGTATAAAGCAAGCTTGTGTAAGGCAAAAGAGCCCATTACAATAGCAACATATGTAGAGCAAGTGATTTGAGCAAAGAGAGTTTAAAGGAAAAGTACTTAGTGAAGCGACATGCATGATAGAACAGTGCATGTTGAGCAAGAGTACTCAAGATCAAAGTCACGCAGAATGAACACATCAGGCAAGGTAACTTAAGAAAGTGGCGTAGAGATCAACTAAATGCTTTCCCATTAGGTCAAGGTAAAAAGATACAAGTTTGCAGCCTTAATATGGCTCAATGAAGCAAAAGTACAAGGCTATGATGCCCAAGAAAGCAACATGTGACAAGACAACATGCCAAGCAAGAGCATGTAAGGTAACATTGCATGGAACTGCATTACACAAGGCTATGAGGGCCCGAGACAATGGCGTATGATGACATAACACATGAGTTAGTGAAATGCTAAAGTTATGTGTGCTACAAGATTGCATACGTTGGGTGAAGAAACTCACAAGAAGAGAGGTGTTAAAGTTGTGTGTATGACGAGACTACATATGCTGAGTGAGGAAGCGCCCGAGACATGAGAGAACGAGACAAGTTCATATTAGTATGAGCCTTGCAAGCCAATCTTTGATCGTATGGGAAACACATTTTGAGTTATTCATGTATGACATTTTATTAATTTATAATAATTATGAGGTAGTTCTTTATCTATAAGTTTGTGATTTAATTACTTTTTGTACTTATGTAGATAAAGCCCATAGAACTGTGTATGCCTTGTAAAGGAATTGTTTTGGAATACAATTACGAGATCCTTATACATTAAAGCATTGTTTCTAAAAGTTTCGCATTGTATTATTCAGACGATGCATTAATAATGCTCAAAGATCAGCACATGTAATGTTCCTTACTGGTGAAGTAAGCAACCGCTCTTATAGGTTGAAATATAGAGATTCTTAGAATTAGCATGTGAGTGCTTGCCATAGGAGAGTGAGTTCACTAAACATGCTCACCATGAGAAGTGCATTTGGTATTTCACTCAAATGTATATACAATACTTCTCATGTGTCAGTTATGTAACTACTCCTTAGACTTAAGACACTAGGTTGTCTTGTATGTGAAGTACTATGATTTTCTTTAATCCCTACGAGTGTCTAACCAAGGATCCCAAAACAAGATGTTTTTAGGTATAGCACAAAGCATATGAAGGTAAATGAGTGGTCAAAATAGGAATCATCTTCCCAAGCGATTCAATGGGAAATATCTAATTAGTTCTTGGTTGACATTAGCTTAATTAAATCATTGGCCAAGGTGTTTAGGAGATTATGAAATGAGGTTCAAAAGTCTCTATAAAGCTAATGATCTAACCACAAAAATAAATATGGAGGTCAATAAGAGTAGGCATAGCACTAAGCTCTTCTCATTTCAAGAATATATGATAAGGAAATGAATTACACTTATAAACTGTACATTGAAAGGTTATCAAAGATTCCTCTAACTTTCCTAACAATTGGGTGGCCATGATACATTACTCGATACCAATCTTGGTCTATAAAATTGAATTAGTTAATTTAGAATTGAATATGATTCATTTAAATTAATTACTTAATAAAATTATAATTTAATTCCATTGCCAACATAATTACACTCTCAATTAATTAATTATGCCATGCCCAAACCCTAATTTTGAACTTTTGTTTTGTCATATTTGATGTTATTATTATTTTATTTTGTTATAATTATTTTTATAATTATTGATTTTAAATATAAATAATAAAATTATATTTAAGTGTAAATAGTTTAATTTAATCATGTTAAACGTGTTATTAATAGTGTCTTGTCGTATATTGACATGTTTAACAAATGTTTTAATTGTGTCATGTCGTGTTACACAGTTATTAAACGTACATGTGTACGTATTTTAGATTTAAGACATGAATATTATTCATGTTGTGTTTTTGTTTAACCTTAATATGTTTTGTATCTAATCATGTCTAACACGTTTAAGACACGAAAACATGAATTGTCAAGTCTATCTTGGGGAGCCTCGATCGGGCTCTTTAAGGGAGTACCGATACTTCCTTCCCACTGATCGGTGCTCCCCTCCTTGGTGCTCCTTTTTCTTAGGGAGTTGGGGAGCACCAATCGGTGTTCCTTATTTTTTTTAAATATAATAATAATTTTATAAATTAATAAAGAAAGAAATGGAATTTTAGACTTTTCATAATCTCTGTTAATGGTGTTTGCACTATTGGGGTAGAGTATACATTTTGAAAACTAATGGAGCCGCTTGGAATTTCGATTAAAACTTTAAGGTGGAGGTATTTTACCCCAAATTAAACCTAGATATAAATATCACATTATAGCTATTCTTTTTTTAAGGCAACAAAAGAAAAAAAAAACTAATAGTTTTTCTCTTGAGTGCCGTCACTTTTGAGAGGGTTTCTTTTCAGAAAATTTCTCCATTTATTCTTTGTTAAAAATCAAAGATGAAAAAGATGACAAATCATTGTCCATTTGCTAGCACAAGCTCGTGGCATAAAGCTCTCTCCTTAATAAAAATCTGTTGCAATCGAGTGTGCAACATTGGAAGCCAAGCGTTTGAGTGGCTAAGATTCTTTCACACAAGAAAGTGTTCACTTTTTTTAGCACCAAATGGAATCCATTTGATTACGATATCATTTGAAAAGGTAAAAACCATTTTCTGATTTTCTATGGTATTTAACTTTCATTAAACTACCAAGGTGATCTAAAGGTAAGAGGCATAGTTTCATATTTTGTTATTCCGCTATGTTGATGCTCTAATCATGCCATTCCTAGCAGTGGAATCAGAGCCTCCCTTGGCTTTTTTTAATGTGAATTGATATCTCGTTATTGTTTAATTCCAATTCTGATTAGATGTGAGGCGTTTGGAAGAGATCAAGTAAGTTTTAAATTTTGATTATATTTTAACGTAGTTTATCACAAATTTGATTTTTTTATTTTTAATATTTATTTGTTTCAGCAACTAATCTTGTTTATCTCAATTTTATAGAACAATATGTGCATGAGATGCACAAAAGAGTTTGACAAGAAAAGGATTCGAATTCATGGAAAATATGATGCTTTTTGGTGACAGAATTTGATTTTGTCCAAATTTGCATATGGTTTGATTTTCAGTTTTTAATAGAGATCTAAAAGCCTTTAAAAATTCTATAAAAAAAATTTAAAGGTAATCTACATTGAAACTGTTTCAATATAATTGCTTACCAATTGTAAAAGGTGAAGGAAAAGCCATGAAATCATGGTTGAAACCATTACTACAAGCAGTAGTTTTTGGGCACGGTTTGGGCTGAGAAAGTCATCTTCAAATAGTCCTAAAATTATACAATTGTTGTATCTTTTTTAATATATTTTGAAGTTTGAATATGTTCAAAAGACGCATGAAAAGATTAGTAAAATTAAAGGATTTAATCCCTTGATTGATGCCACCATAATGCCACATATACAACCCAAAAATTACAGTTATGTACAAAATACATTGGCTACTATTTTTTTTGGTTTTGGTTAGATAAATCAAGTCTAAAAATTATGAAATTTTAATATTGAAAGTTTCCATACGTTACCTAATTGTGGTTAAAATTTGAGAATTAAATTCCCTAATTAGGTGCCACATCAAGCCACAAAATCGTGACTGGTACAATGTTGTTAGAATTTTGTAAAATCATGGTTTTTGACATTTTAATGTCCATATTTGTAGCCTAAATTGATGCAATTAAAAACACTAATTTACTAAACAACATTTTATGAAAAAGTTTCAGAAAGATAAATTTTGATATATTTCAATTAGGGAATTTGATTCTTTAAAATAACAATATCAGAATTCAATTAATCACATCCATAAATTTAGGAATTTGATTCGTACAAATATGGACAAAATAAATATCATGAATTAATTTCTTTCTTTCAAGAAGGGAAATTTGAATAGGACATTTAAATATAATTAAAGATAATGTTGTTTTAAATATTATATTTAAATTATCTAATGAAATTAGATAATTGAAGACACATAATCTTTAATTTAAAAGGATTAGTAAAAGTTACTTAATACATTTAAAGATTACGAATTAAAAATATTTTAATTCTAATCCTAATAAGATTAAGAATGGATAATGTTACTAATACTAATTGGTAAAGACTTTCCATATATGAAAAATTATTTTCATACATAAAATTGAAAATGAACTCAAAATTAGTTGCACAGTAATTTCAAATGCTTCATATGATTAATAATTAAAATAAGACATAGTTTTAATTTTATGTTCATATGGATGGATGGATGTGGATGATTATGGACTAGGCCCATTATGAATGTGGATGTATGATTAAATTTTATCATGGTATTTGTTTATTAAATAGAGTTTGCGCACCTTGTTTTTCTCTTGATGAACAGGGATTGTAAACTTTTCTTCTCCCCTAACACCCATCGGATGTACTACGAAGTTTCTTTACTAAAATATAATTAGTTACATATAAGTGCAAAATTAGAATTAGTCTAAGAGTTATTTTACAATTCAAATATTAAGACCTAAAGGCACTGTGAAGATACAAGAAGGAAGATTACAATATATTGTATGTTATCCCTTAGGTTTGAGCAAGCTAATTTTCTTTGATGGCTCTAAGAAATTAATATAGATAAAGTTCATAATCATCCAAAGTATGATGCATGCGATAAATTTATTTTATGCCATTTAATAAATTCTATGTGATGTAAAGTAGTATGCTTGAGATAGATTTATTTATGCAATTAATAAATGCAATGCATGCAAAGATGAGCCTTTAATAAAAACAAATAGAGAAATCCCTTGGGTAAATATTGAGTCGTATGCCACGCATGATTAAGTTGTGTTCCACCATATAGCAAGATAACCTTTCTGCTCTTTTAATCAGAGACTTGTTGAGCACACTCAAGGTCACACCTTTACACGAGTATGTTTGAGTTATTAATGGGTCTTACTCAACTAGTTTCATGAAATCCAAATGCTTGAAAACTTGATTATTATGAAAACTATAGGCAATGGCTAGATGGTACATATATGATATGTTTAGGCAATGTGTTGTCACCTAGTTGATTTAGGAGTTGTATAGAGATACAATTAGTAAGCTCAATACCTACCTAATCCACCTATCACGGTTTGTTGAGCACACTCAAAGTCATGATTAGAATGAATAAGTATCCTAGCTCATTAAGAAAATTTTTGTAAAGATCTCTCAAGGTGATATGGATGGTTATCATCTTGAATAAAATAATGGGAACAGTCAATTTAAGATTTACTATCTCATCTTAATTGATTATAAGACATGATAATTCATAAATGTTCTTTAAATATCCAGGTTATTAAAATGCGAATACACATCATTTTGCACAACATACTTGATGCCATCATGAAATCATGGCCAAAATGTTTATACTGGTATATCAAGTTGAGAAACGTTCTCAAATATCTATTAAAAATAAATGTCATTAAGGAAGATATCCTTACCTTTTTGACTAGGTCAAAGAATGAGAAACTTGTAGAAATTTCACCTTTGACCATGTGTATGGTTGAAGTAAATCTATCTACCATTGATCTGTCATCATGGGTAATAGATATTAGATGTGAGTCATACTTATGTAATGACATAAAGGTGTTGGAAACTAGTAAAAGATTAATGAAGGGAAAAGTCGTCCTAAGAGTAAGAAATTAAGCAAAGGTTGCTGTATCGACTGTAAAGACAGTTACCATATCTTTACCTTCTAAGTTGATCTTAGAATTGAAAGGCTGCTACTATGTTCCTTCCATATCTCGAAATATCATATATGTATCATTCTTGGCACTATATGATGATTTTGAATTTAGCATTAAGAGCAATTGTTGTTTTTTCTCGAAGGGAGAGGCTTTATGGTGCAAGGGCACATTCGAATGGTCTCTATATTCTTGATCTTAAAAGATCCATGCTTAAGATAGAGGTTAAGAAAGTAAAAAAAGATGATCCAAAACTATCCTACATTTGGCACTGTAAGCTTAGACACATTAATGAGACTCATTTGACCAAGTTACACAAACAAGGCTATATCAATCCATTTAATTTTGAATTTTATGGAATGTGTGAGCGTTGTCTCATTGGTAAGATGACCAAGTTGCCTTTCACCAAGAAAGGTGGATGAGATGGCGTGTTATTAGGACTTGTACATTCAAATGTATGTGGTCTCATCAATACTATTGGTAGATGAGGTTGCTTCTACTTCATCACCTTCACAAATGACCATTCTCGTTATGGTTATGTATATTTGATGAAATATAAATCTGAATCCTTTGACAAGTTCAAAGAATGCAAAATGGAGGTTAAGAAACAAATTAGGAAAAGTATTCTCACTATTAGATTTAACTAATGAGAAGAATATCTTAGCCAAGAGTTTTAGGATTATCTAAAAGATAATGGGATTCTCACATAATGGACTCTTCAAAAGACTCCACACACAATGGGGTGTTTGAAAGAAGGAATCGAACATTGTAAGACATGGTTCAATCCATGATGAGTTATGCAGATCTTTCCATATCTTTCTAAGGATATGCCCTAGAAACTACTGCTCACATACTAAACCAAGTTCTTACCAAATTAGTTGATAAGATACCATATGAGATATGGAGTAAGAAAAGGCCTAACTTGTTTTATACCAGGATTTAGGGATGTACTACTTATGTGAAGTGTACAATGTTTAATAAACTAGGAGCGAGATCAAATAAATGTAAATTTATGGGATATACTAAAGAAACACATGGATATTACTTCTATAATCCCACTAAGCAAAAAGTGTTTGTCTCAAGGTATGTTACTTTCCTTGAGAAAGAGTTCTTAATTGAAAAAGCTAGTGGGAGTAAAGTTGTACTTGAAGAAGTTCAAGACCCACAAATTGACATTCAGTTGGAACTTGAGCAAGGATTGTGACATTTGATGTACAACCATAATCTTAAGAGGCACAACCACTTAAAAGGTCTAGAAGGATGCATTAAGCTCTAGAAAGATATGGATTTCTCTTGAAAAGTGATGTATTGCCTATAAATGATGAGCCTACAACTTATGAAGAGGAGTTGTTAGACATCCATTATGAGAAATGGCTAGAAGCCATGAAATCTGAAATAGATGCCATGGATACCATTCAAGTATGGACTTTGGTGGATCCACCTGAAGGGATAAAACCCATTGGGTGCAAGTGGGTTTACAAAAAAAAAAACTGATGCAGATGGCAAGGTGTAAACCTTTAAAGCTAGACTGGTAGCAAAAGGTTACAAACAAAGATAAAAAATTAACTTTGAAGAAACCTTTTCACCAGTTACTATGCTTAAATCCATTACGATTTTGCTTGTAATTGCTACATATCATGATTGTGAGATATGTCAAATGGATGTAAAAATTACATTCCTTAATGTAAACTTGCGAGAGGAAGTGTACATGACACAACTTGAGGGTTTTACGTTTAATGCTAATGCCATTAAGGTGTGAAAGGTTCAAAAGTCCATTTATGCACTTAAGCAAGCTTTTCAAAGTTGCAACATTCATTTTGATAAAGCTATAAAAGGATTTGGCTTTATCGAGAATGAGGACGAACCATGTGTTTATAAGAAAGCTAATGGGAATGCCATAATTTTCCTAGTGCTCTATGTTGATGACATATTGCTTATAGGAAATGCTATATCATTATTTCAATCTATGAAGATTTGGTCGTCCAAACAATTCTCCATGAAGGATTTGGGAGAAGCAACCTACATTCTGGGCATAAAGATTTATAGGGATAAATCTAAAAGGTTGTTAAGTCTCTCCCAATCCACACATATAGACAAGGTGCTAAAAAGGTTTAGCATGATAGAGTCTAAGAGGGAACACTTGCCTATGTCATAAGGCATCAATCTCTTTAAGGACATGTGTCTAAAGAATCAAAAAGAGAGAGATCGCATATGCTTCAACAATATGATCTATCTTGTATATAATGCTTTGTGCTAGACTAGATGTATTTTATGCTTTAAGGGCCATGAGCAGGTACCAAGCTAATCCTGATAAAGTCACTCAATAGTTGTGAAAAACATCTTGAAATACTTACAAAGAACTAGGGATGTATTTCTAGTCGATAGAGGGGGCCAACTCTAAGTTAAGGTTATGTAGATGCAAACTTTCAAATTGACAAAACTGACAGCAAGTCGCAAAGTGAATATGTGCTCACACTCAATGGAGATGCAGTGAGTTGGAAGAGTTCCAAACAAGAGACAATTGCTAATTCTACAACCAAAGTCGAATACATATCTGCATCTAAGGCAACAAAAGAGGTAGTTTGGATTAAGAAGTTCATTATTGAACTAGATGTGGTTCCCAGCATTATTGATCCAATACCTTTGTATTGTGATACTAATGAAGCCATTGCATAATCAAAGGAATCAAGGTCTCATAAAAAATCCAAATATGTATTGTGGCATTACCATGTGATTAGGGAGATCACTGGAAAATGAGACATTTGCATAGAGTGTATACCAACTAAGGACAATATTATTGATCCTCTCACTAAAGCATTGTCCCAGCAAAAGCATAATCGTCACATTGAGAACATTGGCATTAAATACATAGGCGATTGACTTTAGTGCTAGTGGGAGATTATTAGTATAAGCTTTGGAAGCTAATCTCTGGTCATATGGGAATTACATTTTGAGTTATTCATGTATGACATTTTATTATTTTATAATAATTATAAGGTAGTTCTTTATCTATAAGTTTGTGATTTAATTACTTTTTGTACTTATGTAGATAAAGCCCATGAAACTATATATACCTTACAAAAGAAGTGTATTAGGAAACAATTACGAGATCTTTATGCATCTAAGCATTGTTCCTAAAAGTTATTGATCATTGTATTATTGAGACGGGGCATCAATAATGCTCAAAGATCGGCACATGCAATGTTTTTTACTTGTGAAGTAAGCAACCACTCTCATAGATTGAAGTATATAGATACTTGGAACTAGCATGTGGGTGCTTGCCATGGGAAAGTGAGTTCACTGAACATGACCCATCATGAGAAGTGCATTTGGTACCTTATTCAAGTGTTTATGCAATACTTATCATGTGTCAATTGTGTAACTACTCCCTAAACTTAAGACACCAAGTTATCTTGTTTGTAGAGTATTAGGCTTTGATTTCATCCCTACGGGTGCTTAACCAAGGATGCCAAAAAAGAATGTTTTTGGGTATAGTATGAAGCATATGAAGGCAATTGAGTGGTCAAAATAGAAATTATCACCCCAAGTGATTCAACAAAAAATATCGCATTAGTTTTTGGTTGACATTAGCTTAATCAAATCCTTGGCCAAGGTGATTAGAAGATTATGAAATGAGTTTCATAAATCTTTATAAAGCTAATGATCTAACTGCAAGAATAAATATAGAGGTCAACAAGAGTAAGCATTACACCAAGCTCTTATCATTTCCGAGATATATGATGTGGGAATGAATTAAACTAATAAACTGTACACTGAAATGTTGTGAAAGAATCCTTTAACTTTCCTAACAATTGGGTGGCCATGATATATTCCTAGATGCCAATCTTAGTCTATGGAATTGAATTAGCTAATTTAAAATTGAATATGATTCTTTTAAATTAATTAATTAATAAAATTATAATTCAATTCCATTGCCAACATGCTAGAAATCAAATGAGTCACACACAACGGTTGCAATGTGGATTAAATTGAGAGTGTGATGATTTAAGTTAGACTTAAATCAAATTCTAAGTTTTAACTACCAAGGATCTAATTAAAAGAGTTTAATTAGGCATTAGTTAAATATTATAATTGTTATAATATTAAGGACTTATTTTGCAAATCTTAATAAGTCTAATAACAAAATTAAATCTAGATATAAATATCATATTATAGCCACTCTTTTATGAGGTAACAAAAGAAAAAAATTAATAATTTTTCTCTTTAGTGCCGTCACTCTTAAGAGGTTTTTTTTTTTTTTTTCAGAAAACGTCTCCATTGATGCTTTGTTGGAAATCAAAGAAGAAAAGAGGATAAATCGTTGTCCACTTGCTAGCACAAGCTCATGGCATAACGTTCTTTCCTTCAAAAGAATCCGTTGCAATTATGTGTACAACATTGAAGGCCAAGAATTTGAGTGGTTGGGATGCTTTGACACAAGAAGCTGTTCACATTTTTTAGCACCAAAAGGAATCAATTTGATTACGATATCATTTGAAAAGGTAAAATATTTTTTTCTGATTTTCTATAGTGTTTAACTTTGCATTAAACTACCAAGGGGATCTAAAGGTAGAAGGCATGGTTTTAATTTTTGTTATTTTGCTGTGTTGATGCTCTAATCATGTTGCTCCTAGAAGTTCAACAATCCTCCAATAACGAGGGCATTGCTAGATTCAATAGGGGAGCATGTCAAGACTCGTGTGACCAATTTAGAGGAAAGGTGCCTTGAGAAAACCAAGAACAAGCCATCATGGCCACTGGCTGAGCAAGTGTAGGTTGAAGAGACCATTAAACTTACCAAAAGGGTCAAACAAGCCAACAACAACGTTGATTGTGCACTAATTGAGTCAAACTACCTGTTTATGTGCTAGCTAGTTGCATTAACATGCAAACAGCATACTTAACACTATTGGAATGATCTATTCACTATTTCAACGGTCTACTCAGTCTTCCAATAGGTAGGAATAGTCTTCCAATTGGTTATAGGTTTGAAAACATGATAAAAGCTTTTCCTAATCATTACAAAGGGCGAGGGCTTCATAATGATATTTCCTTAGCCAATAAAAGTTTAATACCCCGTACTTTGACATGGTGGCTAATAAAACTTATCGAATGCCAAATGAGATTAATTATAATGTTTAAAGGTGAGAAAAGGTGAAAAAAGTATTTTAAGATAAAATATTTCTCACGTGAGGGAATAATAATAAAATAATAATATTTTTATTAGAGAAGAATTTGTGAGATAAAAAGTGATTTGGAAGTGAATTGAGACATAATAAGGTATTTTGGATACCAAGGAGACAAGTGAAAAATTTTGGAATAAAATAATATTAAAATATTCATATTTTATTCAGTGTCGAAATCTTTCATGAAGAAGGAGTATACGGTTAATCTAAGTGGGGGAAAGGAAGAACGAGGAAATTTCGGAGAAAAATAAAGCTAGTGGGGCTCGCGAGTTATTAAATAAAACTAACACGAGAAAAAATATATTTTAAATATTATGGAGACGCCGCGTTGGAGTACAAGCTTTATATTGTATTTGTACATGTGTAAAAGAAGATAATAGAAGGAAATTGGAGTTAAAAGAGTATTGGGAGGACTAAATTAAAAAAAGAAGAAACTTGAAGGGTAAAACGATAATTTTATGTAAAGTTTGGTCAAAGCTTCCAAAAGAAGCTTTGACTCTCATTTTTATCAGCCATGACGGTCTTTATCTCCTCCAGCAAGATATTTTCTTCTTCTTCTTGAAGCTTCCAACGCCATTTTCAACTCAAGTTCATGAAAATCAAAATTTTTCATGTGATTTCCCTTGTTTCTTTTCATTTCCTTTCTTTTTTTACTTTTTTCTTCTCCAAACTTCTTAGGCACTAAACCTGCAGCTTTTAACCCCAATTTTCAGCACATCTAAACCCTAGGAGAAGAAGAAAGAAAAAGAAAGAAAAGAAAAAAAGCTTGGTTTTGTAATTCAAGCAAGCTAAGGTAAGGATGTTTTAAGCTCATGGTTGGTTAAATCTTCGAAAAAATAATGTGTGAATCATTTTGGCAGCTTGATGATTAATGTTTTGAAGGAATATTGGAGTGCAAGTACGGGTCAAGCAACCATAAAGGTAAAGACAAATGATGTTTTAAGTGTAGTTGAGGAATCTTGAGAAAATGGGTATTCTTGTGTAGTTGACATTTTAAGTGGCATATTGTGAGAAATTGTGGTTGTTGTGGAAAGGATGGTTGAACTTGATAAATATCCTTAACAAAGATTAATATATGTGTTAGAGTCATAAACAAGTTGTCGGTAATCATAATTTAAAGAATTACACAAGCAAGGGATAAAAGCAACTTTGGTAAAAATTGTGTTAAGATAAGTTAAGTTGAATAAGGATTCGTGATTGAATGAAAAAGGGAAGTATAAATGATGTACGCTAAAGATATTGAATTGGGATTGTTGCTAGGAAGTGCAACAGTAAAGGTAGCGTACTGTGGTGGTGTGCCGGGAGAAATAACGAGCTACCAGCAAGTAGGAATAGCTAGATACGCCTCCGAACAAATAGCGATGTAATATCCCGCTATCGTAAGGTGAGTGAACTTGCATTGAAAATATTTTGGGAAATGTATTGGTATTTGGACGAAGCATGTGAATGATTTTTATTTGATTTTTCCTTAAAGATTATGCATGGGAACAAGTCGTTATTAAAATGTTTTATGTTGTGAGAGTGCAATATGATGAATCTTTATGCCTTATATGATGTTGATATAAATATATATGTTGAGTATTGATAGTTAATATAGTGTAATAAATATAACCGTGCATGTGCGCAATGTGGGGAATGCACATGCCGGTGATGATGGGGTACGAAAGTGTGGATAATGATGTTGAAGTGTGCGAGTAGGGAGTGCACACGATGATGTTGAAGTGTGCGAGTAGGGAGTGCACACGATGATATAGAAATGTGCGAGTAAGGAGTGCACATGATGATATATAGTGTGCGCGATGTGGGGGTGCACACGATGACTCTAGCTATGTGTGCGATGTGGGGGTTGCACATGAGCTGGTGAGGCGGTGGTGTTATTCGTGTTATATATATTTATATATACATATGCAATAGAAAGTTTATGAGTATAATGTGTGGTTTGTAATGTATGTTGCATCCTACATGTTGAACTTTGAAAAATTGCTAAGTGTTTCCGAATTGTTGTTCATTACAGCAAAAAAGGTTTTTCGTTGCAACAAGAATTCTTTTGACTTAATTGCTCTGCTTCTCGCTGTAGCGAGATTGCATTCTCGTTACGACGAGAAATTCTCGGGTGCTGGGGGCTTGCAACATCCCTGGAGTTCGCTGCAGCTAGAATGAATCTCGCTGCAACGAGAAACTCTCGGGTTTGGTTCAGAAACCTATGCTCTGAATTTTGTTGCAGCAAGAATGCCTTTTCACTGCAGCGAGAATCCTTCGGTCATGTTTACCTTGTTTATATCCTGCTGTGGTTTTCACTCATTTATCTTCATGGTTGATCTTAGGTTTTTCAACACTAAAAGATGACTAATAAAAGTTTTGAAATAAGGGGTTTTAACAAGAAATTAAGTTAAATTGCATGGTTTTAGCAAAAGTGCATCATGACTTTAAAACTTTTCGTATCATATGTTTGTTCCCTTCTTATGTTCACTCACTAGGTTTATACTCACGTTTTTAAACTTCATGCTTTCAGATTCGAAGGTAATTGGGACCTAGATTGAGTGTCCACGTATGCTCATCTTCTTGGTAGGTACTATGGCATCTCAGTAGCGGTACCTTCACTTAAAGTCACTCCGTCGACTATTGAGAGTATTTTGTCTGTGTACACGTATATGTAATGTAAACTACTATGAGTCCTGTTATAAATTATGTATATGTTGGATTGATGATGATGCCTTTATGAGATGGCAATAAATTACAGTACTTTGAGATAATACAAATATGAATATTCGGTTGCTATAAAATATTACTGAAACATTCATCGTTGAGAATTACAACACATGGTTTTAAAGATGATGGATGGAATGAGGAATAGGATCTTATAAAGAGACTTGCTTGGGCCTAGTGGGCTATGCCCATTGAGCCCATGCATCGGTCATGGCTTGAGATTTGGGTTGTGACAAAAAAAGATACCCCACCTTAACAAAGGTAGTGGGGTGGTGTAAGCTTGTGGGATGAAAGGGTTCATCCCTACCCTTATCAGTGGTAAAGGTTTTTAGGGGTTTCTCTTGTGGAGATGTTTTGTATTTGTGAATAAAATTCCCTTTTTCCTTATTGTCCTTTCTTATTTACTTTCTGTTGCATATTCTTAGTTCATTCTTTCCATAAAGAGGAACGAAGGTTTCTAGACTAACTTAGGTGCCCTAATGGCATATGAAAGATTGAAAAATAATTGAGTCATTCGCCTAAGAACACTCTTCCTTACATACCAACCAACTTATGGTCCAAGAAAAAATGGCTTTCACCAATGCATCCTATACACCAACACATTCTTTAAATTTTTTTAAGGAGTTTAAAAAATGGGTTTGGTTTACATTTTGAAGCTTAATTGGTGCTTGAGTTTGAATTTTATTTATTTATTATTATTGAAAGAATGATAGTTAGGATATACAATTTGATTGATGAAATGATGTAATATATGCATTTTATGTTATATATGTATGCATTTTATGTTATGTATAGGCGTATATATGAATGCATGTTGTTGACTAAGCTTATGTTCACTACAACATTTTTCACCTAAGGTTGTAAAAAAATTACAGCTAGAGGTGAAAAATATGCAGCCTTAAGTTAAGGCTACACTTAGAAAAAGTGTAACCTTAGTTAATGTACGAAAAAGTATGATTGCACTTGTTTATGGGATTCAACAACAAAATTAAAGGGCAACTTTCTACTATATGACTACAATCTTAAATCATATGGTAGTATATAAAATGTGCAGCTAAAAGTATAAGGTAGAGACACCTATAACCTTATAATATGGAACAAGTTTTATGATAAAAACACATGATGACAAATCATAAAATGCCTCTAAAATCAAATTGCAGCAATTAATGCCTCAAAAATCAAATGCCTCAAAAACCATTTTCAACTTGGAACATGGACCCCTAAGGTCTTTATAATGTGTACAATATGGGGTTTCATTAAGTATAGTCAACTAATTTTAGCAATCTCTCTCTCTTTCTCTCTTATTCTCTCTAATTCCTCTTTGTGCATATTTGTTTGTCCATTCTCCAACCTAATAAAACCATCTGACATTGCAATTCCCAACCTTCTTTACTTGCAAAGATTAATTTGCAAGAAAATATTAATTTGTAAGTAGTGCATAATGCAATATGAGACAAAGCATACTCACTGACTAACTAACAAATATTTATTTATCCTCTTTGATTTGACTTGATTTGAAACAAAGCAAAAAAGGAAAAAAAAAAGAACATAGAAAATTGGTAACGCTATAAAAAGATTCATTAATTGTCCTCTTTCATATCTAACTCTCTTTTAGCATGGTACTACACGAGTTTCAAATGATGCATAGTTTAACATTGGAGATTGGAAAGCACATTCTTGATAAGATGGATTAGAATGACAATATTTTGACTAGGACTGTAAACTGCAATTTATTGACAAAATTGTTTCTGAAGAAAGTTGACCAAGCAAACTAAGTAATAAGCACATTGCTGTAGCATTTAAGTATACACGAATTCTTCCTAGAATTACTTTCCACATGGAAGGGAAAAGATTAACATGCCGGCAAGAATCAAATCAATGAACAATCAAGTCTTACAAAAGAAATCTTAAATCATGTAATAATAATTAAAAAACATAACAGAGATTTGAGAACCGGGTGCCTTAGTCTTGTACTAAAAGGGGTAACATTTGAACAAAGGAAGTAGAAAAGAAAAGAAAGAGGTTTTGGAATTAAGAGAAGGTGGAGGAGAGACAGATGAGAAGAAAAAATTGTTTTATTCATTAATTTTCAAAAAATTAATTTTCATATGGTCAAAATATTAATCTACCAAAGGCTACATTCCCAAATGATAGGTATTAGGAAGATGAATGCTCCAATTTACTAGTATTACATTACCTTATGATCGTGCTCAGACTATTGGAACGTTAGGTTTTTGCTCCAATTAGCATATTTAATTTTCAAAAAATGTTTGATAACCTGGAAGAAAAATTCAAAAGATTAAAAAAAGGGGTGAGTAAAGAAAAAGAAAATGAAAGAAAGATATATTTGTGTTTAGTATGAAAAGTGAAAAATAGAAAGAAAAAATAATTGATATTCTTTTACTTTAGAGAGAAATAGAGATTGTAAGATGTAAGGGTGTTAATTTTTAATTAAAATAAAGAAATATAAAAGGTATTAAATTTTTATGAGCTGCAAAATAAAAAATGCATTTAAATGTTAAAGCCCAAATACTATGACAAATTCTTTGGATGCAAAAATAAAAGTGCAGCTAAAATTGTGTGTTCAAACCCATTTATGTTGTAGTGGTTCTTCTTTAAAAGGTAAAGATTTAAATGCTAAAGATATAATTGGCAACCAAGGGTAAAACAATAATGGAAAGAACATTTGATGAGTCATGCCATAATTAAAAGGAACGTTTTGGAGACTTTTATAATTGTTACTTGAATAAATTTCTCAAAATTGTTTTAGGGTTTTTAGAGATTACAAGCTAGCGTTGCTGGTTTATATATAACTACTCTTCAATTCCTCAAGAAAAAAACAAACAGAACCAAAATGTTGTAAGATAATTCTTATTGCTGGTAATCATCTTTACTCTTTTTCATTTTCTTAACTCAAATCATGGCTGCATTCTCTTAACTTATGGGTTTTTTTTTTTTTTTTTTTCATGGATATCGAATTCAATTATAATTGCTTTGGTGTTGAAAGAGGTATGTATTCTTTTTCTTTCTTTGAATGTTACGGTTTAGCTTTGGTACTTCTCTCAAGATTTGTTTGATATAAAAATACTTTAATCCAATCTTCATGAATTTACCATGCTTAATCCTGCTTAATAACACCATATCCATTCGTCCTAATAAACTTGTTACATTTTAATTTTTTGACTTTGGTGAAAACTCTTAAACTTTTACCTCTTTTATTTTATATTTATCAATGATGAAAATATTAAAAGAATGTTTTCCAAAAATTTTTAATCAAAATTAAAAGAAAATTCATCAAAATGTGAAAATTTAAATGCGATAAAGGGAGTCTTTTATCAGCAAAAAAAACTTGGTAATCTTGATGTTTTATGATACGAGCTTTTGTTCGTTATTTTGGCTATTCAAATGTGCATAAATAGTTATGATTTTGCATTGAATTAGATTTGTTGGAATTTAATCAATAATACTACTGGGATGCTTCTTTAAATTTTATAGAAACCATTCAATGAAGAACGTAGAAAGACCTATTTTTGAGTGGTTGGAAAATGTTGATGATGTGAATGTAAATTATGTAAATCCAGTAGATAATTACATATATCACATAGCTTTCGTTGAAAAACCGAAGAAGGAAAAAAACAAAAAACCTCCACGGCAGTCTAATTGAATGACACTTGGGCTATCAATTGGAACAATAGTGAAACACGATGAAGTGTTGATTAGGTAACATTTTACTACGGGGTGTCTGCTTCTTTGAGTTATCTAATGAGGGGTTTAGGAGGATGGTTTTTGAGATTGGTAATGGTGGGATATAGTTTCAGAGTACTTAATGTCTACGATGGATCTTGGATCAGTTTTGTTGTTGCTGTTTTTTTTAATAGGTTTGTTCGCTATTTTCTCTATTACAATATAAGTTTTTTTTTTACAAAAAATATTTTTATTATGAAGCAAAAATTCACAAATGTACAATAAATTAAAACAAAAACACATATACCAATGGAGAGAAAGAAAACCGTTATGCCATTTGAAATCTCTAGTGTTGAGTAGCTGAAGATTCCCTACGACATTACAAAGTCGTTTTGGACAAAAATAAACATTACACTTACCAAAGAAGTATTCAAACAGTTACGTGGATCATTCCAGCATGGCTATACCTATTCCCGCATCATACTATGTGTTGCTGTCTAATCCGATCAATAAACACTTACCCTTTATCATCGCGAAAACCACCTAAGTAAATATACAACGACCCATTGACATCACAAAGGCCATACAACAATCCAAAAAAAACAACGCTTACCAGAAAGAACATCCTTTCTCAGAATATTAACAAGCACATCCCTTACTAATCTAGGTAACAACCCAATTTGCCACCATATTAGTTGATCTAGGAACAAAATTTATTTCAACTTTATCAAATTTAGCAAAATACTTCCTATGGGTTGAGGTAAATTCGCCAATCATTGCATCTCTATTCTTTTCTCAAATTTTGAAGACATTTCGTCAATCTGTGTATTTTTTTAAAAAAAAATTTTGAAAACAAATGTCTGAATCTGAATATAAGTTTTTGCTAATTCAATTTTTGTAGATATATTAATAATTTTTTTATTTTAAATATTTTAAAGATAAAGAAAGTTCATATATATATTTTGAGTCAAATACTTGAGATCTTTGTCATAATTGTCCGTGAAACAAATAATCTTAGAAAACGAGAAAATATTGTATAATATAAAATTGTATAAAATACAAATAAATTTAAATTATATATTGAGAAATTTAAATTATGTATATTAACTATATAAATAAAGTATATATACATAATTTAACTCTAACTAACCTATAACAATATTATAGTCCCATTGGATAATAATATTGTATAATAACTCTTAACTAAATAATTTATATAATTATCTTAACAAATCTATAAATCAAAATGTATTATATACTCCTTCATGAAAAAGTGTTATACAATATTTGTTTTTGACGGTTAGCATTTACATATCGAATAGAACCAAAGAATCCCAAGATTTGTTTTCCTAGAAGAAGAAATATGTTTTTCATATCATAAGCATGCTAAAAACTAACTAAACGAAAATGCAGCTAACGTGAGCTTAGAACTTGCATGGGAGAAATAAGTTTTCCATATCATAAGCATGTTAAAAACTAACTAAGCGAGAATGCAGCTAACGTGAACAGCTCTCAATTAACTCATATTTATTGGGACCTTTTTTTTCTTTCTCCACTATTTCTGTAATTAAATGAGACAGACAGGGACTGCAAAGACACCGTTGTGTTTACTCTTTTACAATGAAGGTGGTGGTGGAGATATTGACAGGAAACCTTTTCTACATTCAAGTCGGCAATGATGCCACGGTTGGTGATCTCAAGAAAGAGATTGAAGCCCAGGAAAATTTGCCACGCCAACGTATGATCTTGGTTGTCGACAAAAATCAAAGTCACCCAAGGATAAATGATGAAGATGCAGCCTCTCTAGTTGATTGTGGAGTGCAAGATGGATCTCACATCTATCTCTTCTTCAACCACCTTGAGGACGAGTCACCTTATCATCATGTTTTTACCTTGCCCGAACCTTTCTGGGACTAGCTCCTTTGCAAAAAGAAATATATCGCTATGCGAGTTTGATCATTTTGTGTTTTCATGTGTTTGACATTAACATAGTTTTTGTTGTATGAATGAGAAGATATTTCATGCAGGTTGATGTGTAATGGAATTTTCTCTTGATAAATTTAATTGTAATATTGACCTTGATTAGTGATTAGTTTGGATAAGGCAACATCAATAGAAAACTTAAGACCTGTCCCTAATTAGATGTCTTACCAACTATTATTCCATTTCACGACAAACCAAATATGCCATAAGAGGAGAAGCTTCTTTCTCCTAGACTAGTTGATGGCATTTCATTTATTCTTTTAAGCCTTGTGGTAGAATTGCACCATGTTGATCAGAGGGAGTATGGCATGGAGAAAAAAAGAGAGGAAATTTTACCATATACATATATCTCAACTATGGGAGAACCCTTTTTGACTCTAGCAAATAAAGTAAGCGATGTGACATGCGAGTAGTACCTTATCTTGTCGAAACCCAAATATAGGAACGGTATGCTTGCCAACCCTCTGTAATCTTTAGCTTGCTTAGTAATGTAGATCAAATAGGCTAATTTATGACTACATTGACATGGCTAATGGTTTAAATTTGCAAACCCTACAGAGTATTGAGTTTTCCTCAAGTTATATATAGGTTATGAGATAAAGATTATCGAAACAATTGGTTAAATTAGTTCTTTAATTAATAATATTAAAGATTTGGAAAAATCATGTCTTGCATGCAGATTAACATTCCAACTTTATAATTTTCTTAATATAAAAGTGAATGATTAGTTTTAAATATTAATTGGGAATGTCAAAAGAATGAGCAAAAATTCAGAAAAGTAATATGTTGGAAAGAATAATGATAAGATAGCCTGAAACTAAAAGCAAAGACATTCAATTTAGAGTATAAAAATGAACCGTTACAGACGCAAATGGTTTAAACTAATTATGGAAGAAGTTTATTAGAATTGGTGTCCACCCTCTTCTCCTAAACTTCAAGTTCTAATGTAGGTTCAGGTTTTTGATAGGTGTAATTGCCTGTTGCCGAATGCCATTAATTGAGGAAGAGAGAAAGCTATTATTAAGAGTAATCTTATAGCAGGTCAACACATGGAGCTCACAAGCCCACCCCACCCCACCTACCCAACCCATCCCTCCACTTAACTAAAGAAATAAGAACAAAGAAAACGAAACATAAAATCAGTTAAGCTATAAATTAAAGCTGATTGCAAATGCCTAAAACAGCTGACAATCAAAGCATCATAAGGCGAAGAGGTACCCTAGCATTATCAATCTAAACATGCAAGTGGACATGCAAGCTCATCTATAAACTGTATGTGTGACAGGAAAAGAGAGCTCGAGGCTGAAAAAAAAAACAAAAAGAACCCAGAATGGTATATCAATTATTAATACACACAGATACACATACCATTGATTTCATGTTTATATTAACGTAACTATGTTCGACTCATTGTGATTATCAACAAAATTTTGTTAATGCAAGAAAATATAAAGGACCAAATGAAGATATGAATGAAAAATTCTAGCCATGTGAGATGAGAATCTTGCCCACTTAGATGGTCTACAAGAGCTCTGGACCTAAAGGTGCCTTCAATGATGTATCTTGAAACCAACTTCACTTGAGGTTTAGCTTGCAAGATGGAAGGTTAAACTCAAAGAGGTGCAGGTAAACCGCTCACTTTCATCATACATGAATACTTAGTTGGAACAATAGCACCTGCCCGTGAGCACAGGTCCACCACAGCTGGTGCATGCCCATAGTAATCCCGACCTTCATCCAAAAGCACTAATGGATCTTGAGGCCTTCGCCGCCACACAATCTTTGGTGGGACCAAGTCATCAACCCCTGCCTTCTTCCAAAAATGGGCTCCACGCCAACTTTCATATCTAAACACTCCACAAAGACGAGCCCTATGGCCAGATGGCCCCACATGAACTTCAGAACAATATTTACAAACCTTTGCCGGATAGACCAATAGAAGCTTCATAACGCCAGATCTAAGTGTCTCCCATGCCCTCAAGGTGCCATTTGCTATCACAGTCAAATCATCATGTGACAAAGACTCAATCCCTCTGACACCACCATAAAATTCATCTGCAACTAATGAACCCGAGTTCAAATTTTCATCATTTAGATCAGCCCCTGCTTGCCAGCATAGCTCCACAACTGCAGGAACACGTTCAAAATCAAATCTTTGCTGGTGTTTGATAACACCTTGGAACATGTTGTGCAGATGAAATGCTTCTACAGGGACAAGTATATCATTCAAACCCCCGTTAACCCATTCATGAACGCGATTCTTTCCAATGCGCTTGTATCCACAGCAAGTTTTGATTAAATGGCCTTTCTCACCAATATATACTTCTGGACAGAACCTGCAAAGATTTATATGAATCAAATTGCAACTTGGTTTTTGGGTAATATTTTGCTGAATAGAGGCTGGACTAATGCAGTAAAACTAGAGAAATTTCTTTATGGAAACAAAGGTTTCCCCTCCATTCTCATCAATCATGAAAGGTACTAGACTTCTTCCAAATGCAAACATAAATATGAATCTGAAATTTCAACCCAAATGAGAGACAGAGAGAGAGAGGTATTTGCCTTGTTAACTGCAAACTAAAGTTGCTTACTTTTTGTTCTAAATGAGCATTCTATTATCCTTAAAATGCAAGTGGTAGCATTGTGGAGACAAATCTATTGACCAACAAGCAACAATATATGACAGTAGCATTGCAGTTTTCCCTTGTTGTCTGCTTATGAAGTCACAGAGGCGACAGAAAAGAGAAGTGACTGCTCTTTGCAGCAGGAGATGCAGAACATTTATTATTATAGAATAGAAATCAAAGGAACTGGAATATCTGTCAACAGTTTGATTCATACTCATGCATGTTACAAGTGCAATTAAGTTCGGGAAGAGTCAGTTATCCCCATATTCCCATGAAACCATTACTCCATGTTTAATTAATCAGCAATTACTGAACTTGTATCTATAATGGATTCATTGACTAAAATAAACAAATTTTATCCTGGGACTCACAACTAAAATTTTGCATCCAGCCCAAATTCTAGGACAATTTATTGCTGTAAGAGTTGCTTTGAACATTAAAAAAAAAAAACTCTACCTATTTGTGCAAAATACTTCCTGCAATCAGTTGGAGATAATATACATAAAGTGCAAGCAAAACAGGAAAGCCTAACATTAGGGGCAGTTAAATCAGTCAGATTCTGCTGTCTTGACAGTATTGTACCTTAAAATGGTGGTGGCATTTTACAAGGTCCATGGCGGAGTACAGGCTGTTCTTCCATTACCTTACGGCAAACGTGGCATGATTTCACTCTCAGCAAATCATGGGGCACTAAGGTCTCTGTGATTGCACCCTCAGAGGAAGGCACTACACTGGCAAGCGGAATGCCAAAATCCATCTTGAGACAATGCTGGCATTTAAACACTAATCTACTGAAAAACTCGTCTGAGTCAATTGAAAGTTTTATATATTATAGCTTGGCTCTTTCCAGAGACATATTGGGGTTGTATTTCTAGAACATGATATCTGAGTTCATCAGTGACTAGTGAAATTTCCAAACAAGTTATCACTTGACAACCTAACTAGAAGTCTTTGATGCAGATATTATAACAGTTAAGTCTAGCACAAATGAACATATATGCAAAGATGATGCAAACTTGGATTAAGGTTTATTTGAATATAGAAATTGAGGGAGGGACTTACTTGCAGGCAAGGACAGGGAACAATTTGAGAAGGATGGAGACTCCTTGGAAGAGGAGTGCTCTAGCCATGAGGACCTCTTGGGCCACTGGAATCATTCCGGGCACTGGATAGTCCTTAGCTCGATTCTCGATTCTCTTGAGTATCATCGGCCTCAGCTTCTTCAAGTCGACCTTCGAGCTGTATGATCTCCAGTAACCCCTTAATGCCATTGACATAGATCCTGCTAAAAGGCATTGAATCAAACACCTTGCGAACACTACAAATAACAAATAGAAGCATCTTCAGATTGAATAAACTGACAACAGTTAGATCTAAGAAACATAATCCAACACAATCAGATAAAGTTGAAACAAAAATTGGAACTTTCAAACTGAAATAAAATAAACAAACATAAAGCAAACTGAATTAGTTAGAGAATCCGGCACAGTATCCCCTTAAAATTCAAGTTTCCAGAATAAGGACCATGACCATGAGTCCATGACAAGCAAACTACGGCTCTGCCTGATTGCCGCTTTTGCTATATGAAACATTTCCAAAGCCTCAAAACAAATCAATATTTAACCAAAACACTTGCCAATTTCATCAACTTTTAGTTACAAGCATTTGCGTTTAAACCCGAATCCACGCTGACGAAAAGAATAAAAGAAAAATATTTATAGTAGCAATTCAATGTCAGCCAAAATACCAATTCAACTAATGCAACAAGCAGCAATTCATTCAAATTGAGCGAGCAACCCACATCAAATCTAATATATATAATACATAAACCAAAGCATAAAAAATCAGCGCAAAACATTAAATTTTCTCACATATTTTTATCAAAAACAAATAGTTTTGACAAAAAACAAAACCATGACATTAAAAAACAAATAAATCTCAAATTATCAACAATAAGATAAAGTAAAATAAAGCACAATTCTACTTGTTGGAAAGGAAAACAAGTAACTTTAGTTCCAAATTATAATAGTGAAATTCAATACTAAAACGCAAGATCACAAATTTTATACCTAGCGCACAACTGGGTTATTGGGGTTTCTTGCGTCTTTGGGTCTAGAGTTTTATGGGTGTCGGGTTCTCAAGTTCCTATGTCTGGTTTCGTCAGCCCTTCTTGTCGTCCAGAAACGAAAGGAAAGAAAACGGCAACCACCGCCGCCACATTCTGGGAAATTAAGGAAAAAAAAAAATATATATATATATATATATATATATTTTTTTTTTTTTTTTTTTTTTATAATTGGGACAGGGGGGATTCGAACCCTGCTCTTAAAGCAGAGGGATTATGCACCAACTACTGAGCTAAATGCTTGGGTGCATACACTTTTGACACAGAGAATGCATTAAAATTTAAAGTTTAAACCAAATCAATTACCTGAGAATTCTGAACAAGAACATCAATGGCAGCTAAATATGGGGCTACTGTCAGAGTTTTGTTCACAAAGTGAACACGACCTTGAATTTTCTTTTGCATTACATAATCCCGTAATTCTGTTTCAAATTTGGTCTGAGCATTCATGTCACTTCCCACAATTACTGCATGCAATGGTGGCACCTGCATTTTCTTTTCCTTGATCAGTTGCAAGGCCTCATAGAAGGAACGTAGAAAGAGATCCTGCCCTTTTCCTCGTGAAACACCTGCAGTTAAATAGTTGTTCAGTACTATTAGTGATGAATAGCAGAAAACCATATGCTCTTTAGTTTTAGTGTTTTACCCTTCTTTCTACCTTCTTTCATTTGCCTTATAAAACTATAAAATTGAAGAAAAGATAGGGCAAAGTGGATGGGTGTTCAATGAAAAATAATATAATGATTGAGGGGAGAAAGGAAAAATTTTGCAGAAAGTGATATAAAGAACCAAACTACAGTTCTTACCATCACCTTCAGTTGGACAGAACTCAAAATGCAAGAGTGTGAATCCATAACAATTGAATAAGCTACATGATTTTCTTTTCTTTTCTTTTCCTTTTTTTTTTT
>NC_030853.1:19994051-20015753 GCF_000208745.1 Theobroma cacao | reverse complement strand
CCCCCCCCCTCCCTTCCCTTCCCGCCGCTACCCTTGAGATTGATCTGCACAAACTTCCAAAACACAGCCTCCAAAGAAACACAGTAGCACAGCCCCTGAACCCCAAGGTATTAATCCTCCATCCAATTGTCACTCAGACATCAATCTTGAGAGACATCCCTCCGCCTATAGCCATCCCGTCGCTCCACCCTAATCAAAAGAGAACATCCACCACCTAAAAAAAACCAGCAATGTCATTAGCCAAGCCACTCCCTAAAAAATAGCAAAGGAGAGGAGCCTTCATAGAGCCAGAGGAGTTAATGGCAAGCCAAAAATCACATGAATGAAGATGTAGAAAGAGAGAGATCATTAATCAATTAACATTGAAAATAGAAAAAGGTAGTGTTTTTTTTATATATATTCTTTTCTATTTTTTCTTTATTTCTTTTTTTAACATAGGAACCTCTGTTCATGAACAAAATTCGTAACCATTCTAGGTACCCTATGAACATCAAGCAGTTCATGGCTCATTAAACACGTCATAGAAGAAGAAACTCACAAAATCTCATGAACCACCCCTCCCTCCCCCTTTCTCACATAGGTGAGTGAAGTGATGAGGTGCAGCATGAAGGAATTGAAAAAGATCAAAATCCCTAGAGACATTAAACCCCATGATATTCCAAACTAAGAATTTCACACATAGGTTTTAACCGCATCAAGTTCAAAATTATTGTCAAATTGGACTTCCTGACACACATCTTCCCCTACCAGGGATTGTTTCTCCAAAGTAGTTTTGTCAGTATGCACTACCATTTGTGAATCATCAAGATTATCATCAGCGATTACAACGAAGTTGTTTGCAGTACTAATTATGTGTGTGGTACTGTTTATGTCAAAATGTTGTTTTTTCTTCCATGACCACAATGTATGCATGTACATTGTATGCATGTACATATATATAACTAATGAATAATAATGGAAGCAAAAATAAATAAGTATAGGCAAATATCAACTATGATTTAATAATAATAGTGCATTTTTGTTTCCTGGCAGATAAACCTACCATCATCTAATAAGGATCATGACACTAACCTCCAACCATAGCAAATATTAAGCTTCTTCCTTCACAAGTTCCAAGCTTTTGTTTTTTGGAGTTCTTCAATCTTTTCCTTATGAGTTCTTCCAACCTAAATAACAATTAAAAGTGATGGTAATACAGTATTTTTTTAATAGATTGCCTAGGGTTGGGGATCCATACATTTTCTTTTATAAGTAGAATCTCTCCCATCAAAGTAATAACTACTACCTCAAAATTAGAAAAATTTTCAAAAACAATAGGTAATTATCACAATCACATTCAAATAATGGGTAGTTATGACAATCCCATTAAAACCTTATCACTTATCATAGAATCTAAAAGTTAAGACCACTAAAGATAATGCGATATTTAAATTTTAAAATTAAAATTCCAACATTTTCCCACTTGATCTGAACTTTTATTACACAATTATTTCTGCAACATAATAAGCTTATTCCCTATATGCTTATATAAAAAAATAGAAATACATGAATCATGGCGGTAAGTCCTTTTATAAATAAGTATTACCTTTCATGTATTACAAAACAATTTTTTTTTAAACAAACTTCATAATATGATATATTACTTTATGAATAAACCTCAAATGTTTATTTTGGGTCTTTAAATATTTGTTGTTCTCAAACATAAATGTATACAATGATAAATAAGAAAACAAACTAAAATTCAGTGTTTCATTAGAAAGAAAAATGTGCTAGCATCTCAACTCAAATAGTAAGTGACAGATCAGAAATCAATCCCATTTTCGCTACATAATCCTTGAACATCTTTGGTGGCATGCCTTTTGTCAAAGGATCTGCAATTATTAACTCAATATGAATGTGTTCAATAGCATTTCATTTGCTTTAATGTGCTTTCTGATAGTGTGTTTACTTTGATTTTCACTTTTTTTATTCTTAGCAAAGAACACAACATCAGAATTATCACAATACAACTTTAATGGCTTAGACATTGATTCAACAACTCAAAACCTAGAGATGAAACTTTTCAACCAAATACCCTGTGATGGAACCTCAAAACAAGAAACAAACTAAGCTTCTATCATAGAAGTAGCAACCAAAGATTGCTTTGTACTTCTCCAAGATATAACTCTTCCAACAAGCATGAAGATATATCCAAATGTTAACTTTCGAGAATCAACACAACCAGCAAAGTCTGAATCCGAATATCCAACAACTTCCAAGATGTCAGATCGTTTATATGTAAACATGAAATCTTTAGTCCCTTGAAGGTACCTTATGACCTTTTTTTGCAGCCTTCCAATGATCTAAGCCTGGATTACATTGATATCTTCCCAAAATTTCAACTACAAATGCAATGTCTAGTTTAGTATAGATTTGAGCATACATTAAGCTTCCAACAACTAAAACATATGGAATGTTTTTAATTTGTTCCCTCTCAAGTTCATTCTTAGGACATTGGATCAAATTAAACTTGTCACTCTTCACAATAGCTGCAACATTAGGTGAACAATCTTTCATCCAAAATCTCTCTAAAACCTTATTGATATAGGCTATTTGAGACAAACCCAAGATACCTTGAAATATGTTTCTATGAATCTTGATGCCAATGACATAAGACGTTTCGCCCATATCTTTCATGTCAAAATGCTAAGAAAGAAATTGTTTTTCCTCGTGTAGCAATCCCATATCATTGGTTCCAAGCAAAATATCATCTACATATAAAGCCAGAAAGATGATCTTACTCTCACTAACCTTGTGGTATATTCATTGATCCATAACATTCTTTATGAAACCAACTGAAGAGAACATTCTGAAACTTTAAATACCACTGACAGGAGGCTAGGTTCAATCCACATATAGACTTTCTAAACTTGCAAACCTAGTGCTTACCTTTATTCGAAATGATCCCTTCAAGTTATTTCATATAAACCTCTTGCTCTAAATCTCCATTAAAGAATGTTGTTTTCACATCCATTTGATGTAAATTTAAGTCAAAATGAGCAACTAATGTCATGATGATACGAAAGAATCTTTTTTCGAAGCAGGAGAAAATGTCTCTCGATAATCAATTCCTTTCTTTTGTGAGAATCTTTTGGCAACAAGTTTAGTCTTGTATCTCTCAATGTTGCCTAATGAGGCTTTCTTGGTTTTGAATACCCATTTATGACCAATGGGCTTCAGCCCATTAAGCAACTCAATAAGATCCCATACTTGATTATTTGCCATAAAACCCATCTCATCCTTCATGGCATCATACCAAAATTTAGATTTATCACTTTCCATTGCTTGTGAGAATTGTAGACACTTAAAAAAATATATAAATATAAATAAAAAATAAAAAATTTAAATTATAATAAAGTAAAATAAAATATATAAAATAATAATAATAAATAAAGAAAATAATAAAATTAAAAAAAAAAAAGGAATGGCTGGGCATACGCCCAGCCATCCTTTCCCTAACCACCCCACATGATGGGGTTCTGGCCACCAACTCCCTGGTGCCAGAACCCCATCGCCGGGTTGTCCAAATTTTTGGACAACCCGACTTTTTAAGGGCTATCTGCAAAGAACAAAGGACGACAACAAAAAAAAAATCCTAGATCTACCAGCAGCAAATACCTAGCCACAGGAACAAAAAAAAACAAAACACAAAGCAAAAAAGAAAAGGGAGTTAGATATGAGAAATGAGTGGGAGGGGGGTTCAAGGTTAAAGAGTTTTGGCTGGCGGCGAAGAGAAGAGAGGGAGTGGATCTATCTAGGTGTCCGACCGACGGTGAAAAAGATAAGAAAGAGAGTTTGGCGCCGGCGACAGAAAGCAAAGAGATCCGCCTGGCGAGAGAGAAATAGAGAAGAGGAAGCCGAAAGAGAGGAAAAAAGAGGGATCGGTCGGCGAAGGAGGAAAGGTTTTTTAGAGAGAAGGTGGAGAGTGCCGCCGCAAGAGAGAAAAAGTGAGGAATGAAAATGAAGAGAGAAAGAAAGAAAAAGGGGTTAAATACCTAGAGTTCGGGTCTCAAAACGGTCCCGTTTTAGAGTCAAAATTTTAAAAGGGGAGAGTGTCAAAACGACATCGTTTTGAGAGGCTTTGCAGGTACCAAACGGTGCGTTTTGAGTCCTACCTCGTGGGCTCCTAGAAGCAGACCGGGCGGAGTAGATTTGGGCTTCTGCAGGCCACCGAATTGGGCCAATCGCAGCCCAACAAGGTATAATTCTTTTCTTTTTTGCTTGGGCTTGTTTTAGTTAGTGTTGGGTCTAACCCATTTTAATTAAAATGTATTTATTTTTTAGGAAAGAAATATATATATAATATGAATACTTATATTTAATATTAAAAAATCAGAAAATAATAATGATAGTAAAAATAATAAAATAATAATAATAATAAAAGTAAAAAATAAATGAAATGATTATTAAAAAAATTTTCACCTATGAGAGGTAAAGAGTTATCTCTTCTAAGTGGATTTTTTCTTTTTGAATGCGAAGTTCGAGACGGATTTTCACCGAAGCGTCGGGATAAATCCGAACTCCAAATTTCAATACTCATCAACTCAAATAATGATATATATATTGAGAAAAGTAAATCTACACAATATCACATTTAAATCTAGGTTAGTGTAGTCAGTTAATTAGCAAATAAATATCATTGAATAAAATTGAGTTAACCATTAATTTAATTAATTATTTATTTGATTAAAAAGGAAGATAATACATAAGATGGAATATTAATTCACTATGCTAGCTAAAGAATATATATTTAAATAGGAAACTCTAAAAGCAATAAAAATAATAAATAATTAATAACAAATAATATTAAGTATATGAACAAAGTGATAGATATTATTAAACACATAATTGAGTGGATTATAAGATATTATTAAACACATAATTGAGTGGATTATAAATCACCTAAATCAATAAACGCGTGCATGTAGATATCATCATTTTATCCTGTCATAACATGCCACTCTTATTTTGCAAATGGCGTGAAAATCCCGATGATGGGATTTCCCCGAGGAGCTCGTAGAGACGAGTTCTTCTGGGGATATCTCTAGGTGAGGAGAATTTCGAGACTTCACCAAAGCGTTGGGATGGTTTTCAAATAATTTTCCAATAAAAGATTACCGACTCCATCATTTAAAATAAACAAGTCATGACATCATTTTACGCTTGCATCATGTGCATACGTCAAACCAAATAAAAACTCTCAGTCAGTCAATTTAACAAAAATTTAATTAACAAGTAGGGATTAAATTAAAAGTAGGTTATATTAAGATAACTTAAGATTAAATGGTACCGTTCGTGAAACGGGTGCCACGGAGGTGCTAACCCTTCTCCGTGCGTAACCGCACTCCCGAACCCATCTCTAAAAATGTAGACCAATTCTCGTTCTTTCGACAGATCTAAAATTAATTTAGAACTTCGTCGATTAGAATCGGGTTAATAGGTGACCAATCACACCTAGATAAAAAAGATTGGTGGCGACTCCCACACCATTTAATTTTCGCCCGCGTCTGGCAGTCGGGTTTCTAGACCCCCACGTTACGACAAGAATGTCTTTGGGTCATTTTGACACTAACATCATAGTCAAATTCTTGTAGATACACAACATAATTTGGTAAAAATTGTTGATTTTCTTAATGTTGTATTAACAATCTCTAGTGGAAATTGTTGTTCAACAGGTTGTTCCATTTGTGATAGTTGCTCAATAAAATCTTCCAAAACATTTTCAATAAGACATGAGGCTTGAGTAATTGGTTCCTTAATGTCTATCCTATTTGGAAGAACAACCAATGTGTTACTTGATGCAAGAGTAATATCAAGAACATGATCTTCCTCAAAAATTAAGTTTCTAAGTTGATCACTCCCACTAACCACACCCATCTCAAAAAACTTAGCATTATATAATTCAACAATTCTACTTGTATGATTTGGATAATAGAACTTGTAATCCTTGGACTTTTCAGCATATCTGATAAAATATCCACTTATAGTCCTTGTGTTTAATATTTTCTTATGGATTGTAAACCCTAACTTCAGCCAAGCAACCCCAAATGCATACATGTCTTACACTCGATTTTCAACCTTTTCATAATTCAAATGGCGTTTTAGGAACTGCCTTATTTAGAACCCTGTTCAATATATATGTTGATGTTTTAAAAGCTTCACACCACAAAGATAAAGAAAGTTTGGAGTAGTTAAGCATACTTTTTACCATATCCATTAATGTTCGATTTCTCCTTTTTTACTACCCATTCTGAGATGTTGAGCCAGGCAGGGTGTATTGAAATACAATACCTTGCTCTTGATGAAACTCAACAAATGGACCAAGTGCTTGTGTGGTTCTTTTGTACCTACCATAGTATTCACTGCCTTTGTTGGACATCATAATTTTTATTTGTTTTCCACATTGTTACTTTACCTTTGCTTTAAATATTTTAAAAACGTTCAACACGTCATTCTTGTTATGAAGCAATAAAGATACATAAATTGTGAGTAATCATCTATAAAAATGATGAAATATTTTTTACTACTCGAGCACATATCAAGGCAGCAAATATCAATGTGTATGATTTCTAGAATTTCAGAACTTTTTCTGGCACTTTCTTAGTCTTGTTAGTCTGCTTTCCTTTAATACAGTCTACACAAGTATCAAAATCAGTAAAGTCAAGAGTTTCTAAAATTCCATTGTTTACTAATCCTTTGATCTCTCAATGGAGATATATCCCAATCTCTAATGCCATAACATGGAAGTTTTCTCATTCATAACACAACGCTTAATACCAGAATTATCATGTAAAGCCATTAAACTTTAAGGAACACTATCATTTAAATGAGTTTTGAACAAACCATCATCCATTGTATCATTTCCAACAATAGTTACATTTTTTAATAAATTAAAAGATGTTCCAAAAAATTGAAGGAAAAACCCAAAGGTATAAGTCTTCAAATAGAATTTAAATTTCTAGAAAAACTTGGAATGTAAAAGGTTCATTCTAAATCCAAAACAAAACTAGTTGATAAAACTAGTCTGTATGTTCCAACATCTTCCACATGTGAAGGCATCTGATTTCCAGAATAGCTGTTACATTCACTCTTTGTTAGTTTCTTTAGGTTTAGAAATCCTTGCATGGTATTAGAAACATGGATTGTAGAACCAGAATCAATCCGCCAAGTGTTACGGGAAACATAAACCATATTAGATTCATAACACACATAAGATATGAGATTACCTTTCTTTTCAAGCTGAGCCTTCCTTTTAAGACAATCCTTCCTCATGTGTCCCTTTTTTTTAACAAAAAAAAAACACTTAGATTTGTCTTTCCTTCTAGTATGGGTAGGTCCATTCGACTTGCCAGTTGCATTTGATTTTCCCTTTTTTTTCTTGTTAAAAGCTTGCTTGTTGTTTTTTATTACCAAATATATACTTTCACCCATTTTCTGAATCAATCTTGTTTCTTCTTGAACACACGTGGTCAAAAGTTCATTGATTGACCATTTTTCCTTATGTGTGTTATAAGAGATTTTGAAAGCATTATATTGAGATGGAAGAGAGTTCGGGATAAAGTGCACTAGGAAATCATCAGAAATCTCTATCTTCAGGGACTTTAATTGAGCAACAATATTCCTCATTTGCATAATGTGCTCATGGACGTGTTTAACACCAGTGGGCTTCATTGATGTCAACTTGCTCATTAAGGTGCTAACAAATGCTTTATCAAAAAACTCAAATTGCTCATTAATAGCCTTTATTAGATCATTAACATTCTTACAATCGAGTATCAACCCACGAATACTACTCATAATATGGGATTTGATAAACATCATACTTAAACAGTTTGACCGTTCCCATCATTCATACAATGTTATCTCAGCTTGAGTACTAGTACTCGTAGGTACAGTTAGCTCATCCTTACGAAGAGCATAGTCGAGGTCCAAGCATCCTAAATGGAGAAGAACATTCTCCTTCCACCCTTTATAGTTGTCACCACTCAAGTAGGGAACTTTATTATTAAAAACCATCAAAGTTTGATCAATTGTAGATAAATAAATAAGTAAATAAAGATGCTTACTTAATAATATATGAGGCACAAACCATCAATCATAAAAATAGGTTTACTAATGTAAGACAAATCAAAATATACATGAATTAACATGTCATCAAAATCTACTTGTGGGCAAAGATTCTAACATATAATGATTCATTAACTTTTATGATGAAACTAAAAATTATTAATATTTTCTAATACTTGTGGGCTAATTAAGAAATAAAAATAATTTCTATTTCATCCTAATTAATCATGAAAATATAATAATTTCCCTATGGGGTAAAATAATTATAAAAATATGTTTAATTTAAATATTATGTCATTTAAACTTGATGTGATCCAAATAAATAAAAAAAATTACTTAATGTATATCTTATCATAATTAAGATGTGTGGCTAATCTCAACTATTCAAATATATACGATCACATGACATCACAATAATAATCAAGACATACACAAAATAAGTATAACATAAATTAAATATCAATTAATTTATTATACTAATAATGTCTCAACCAAATAAAAATAAATAAACAAGTAAGCTTAATTTGGACTAAGTAAACTCCTTTCATGATTACTATAGTCAAACTAATTAGATCTAGAAAACTAAATTAGATCCAAAATTAGCTTTATTTAAATAAGTTTACTTTTTTTAGGTTTATTGGCCCATTAGTTTTTTATACAAAATAGTCTATTCAAATTAACAACCAATAAACCCAAACAAAAACATAAATAGACTAAGCCCAATATCTATTTATTCTGATTCAGACAAATTGCATAAAAGTAAACACAATATTTGTTTATTTTGGTCTAGACAATTCACACAATTGATTTGGAATGTTAAAACATAGACTAACAAAACCAATTTGGACCCAATACAGATATGCAAAGAAAATATTTTCTTTCAAGACTTTGCTAATTCACAGTAAACAAAGCTATACCTCTTTAGAGATGAAGAATAAACTAATTAATGTGATAAGATTTGTACATTTTCGACAAGTAGAGAGCAGTCAACTCAATATTTTATAGTTTTCATCAATTATATAACAAGAGCGCAAACTATTTTCCAACATTATGTAATGACAAAATCTATGAACCAGTTATTCACAAACTAATTGAATATTTTATAGTACTTTGCAATGTAAATGTTAACCAGAAGCTATTACTTGGATTTTTTGTACTCTTAATCACAGCCGTTTCAAGATAGACATAAAAAAATCTAATTTTTTTTAATAAACAATGGGTCTTTATAGAAGATTTTACAAAAGCAAGATTAATGCTAAGGCTTATAACTCTTTAAAAATAAATTTTTAAAACAATATTTTAGAAATATATAGAAAATTATAAGCATACAATTTTTGAATAACTCATCAAATATGTTAGGTAGAGATTATTCATTGCTCTGATGCCACATGTTAAGTATATTCACAAACATATGTATGCACATATATATAAATAATGAATAATTACGGAAGCAAAATAAATAAGTATAGGCAAATATTAACTATGATTTAACAATAATATTGCACTTTTGTTTATTGGCAAAAAAACTTACCAAATCATCATCCAATAAGGATCATGACACTAACCTCCAATCATCCAAGCCTTTTCTTCTAGAGTTCTTCAATCTTTCCCTATGAGTTCTTCCAATCCAAATAACAATTTACAGTACTGGTAATATGGTACTTTTTTTTTAAATAGATTGCCTTAGGTTGGGAACTCATAGGTTTTCTTTTATAAGCAAAATCCCTCCCATCGAGGTGATAACTACTGCCTCAAAATTAAGAAATTTTTTCAAAAATAATAAGTAATTATGACAATCCTAATCAAATAATTGGTAGTTATCACAATTCCATTAAAATTATATCACTTATCATGAAATCTAAAAGTTAGAACCAATAAAGATAATGAGATATTTAAATTTTAAAATTAAAATTCCAACACACAATCCAATCCTTTGAAATTTTCTACTTTGGCTTTGTAGCCCAAATTGTTTCAAGTTCTTTTTCGTTAAGTTCATGCTACTTAAACTCTTGCTTCTCACTAACTTTGGTAGTGTGACCAAACAACTTACACAAATGACATTTTTTAGGACTTCAAGGTATTTCAACCTAACTGACTACAACAGTACCATTTCTCAATTCAACATTAATAATATTAGAAATTTTATCATCAAATCCAACATCCACACGACCTTATGACATGTTTGGTTCACGAAATGAAATAAAATAATTATTTTATGAGAATATAATAAAAAAGAAATAGAATAAAATTATTATTTTGTAGTTTGATTTATGAAATAAAATAGGGTAGAATTTCTATTATGACTGATTCTAATATTTGATTGATAAAAATAACTTTGAAATAATCAAAGAATAAATGATAAAATAACAAAACTACCCTTTATTATAAAAAAATTTTATTATCATCTAAAACAAAAATAAATTCTATTTTCATTAAACATCAATAATTTATTATTAAATTATTAATATAAATTTTTAATTTTTTATTAAACTATAGAATAATTTATTACTAAATTAGTTATATTATTTTTAATTTTAATTATTGAATTTATTTTTCTCTATTTGTATTTTTCATTTCTTAATCTTTTAATTTCTATTTTTATTAAATATCAATAATTTATTATTAAATTATTAAATTATTTATATTAAATTAGTTATACAATTTTTTAATAAATTGTTTGAATAATTTTTTTCCAATTGTATTTTTCATATTTTTATCTTTTAATTTTTATTTTCATTAAATATCAATAATTTATTAACTAATATAATTTTTATTTTAATTTTCTTTTTTTTTTTGTTTTTTCATTTTTCCTCTTTTTCTTCGTTTCTTTCCTTTTCTCGTTTGTTGCTGGCCAACGGAGCAACCGTCAGCGACATTGGAGTGCCAATCTGGTCCTGGTCGCGGCTAGATCTAATCGTTGGAATGTCGATCTAACATTGACTGAGACCAGATTTGGCCAATGGCATTACCAGATTTGGTGCTTCCCACGGCCAGATTGGTGCTCCAACGGCCAAATCTAGCCGTAACCATTGTCGGATCGACGCTCCAACATCGTTGCGGTTTCTTCGATGGTCAACAATAGATAACTTGGCGATGATGACGACAGAACATAGCGGTGGCTGTGGAGGAGGGCGGTTGTAAACTTGCTTAGAGAGAGAAGGGGTGGGAGGCAGATCAAGAAAAGAGAGAAACAAGGAAAGCAATTGAGTAAAAAGAAACCTTTTATCGTACTAGGGTTGTAATTATTTCTATTAAATAGGGACATTTTCGTCTAATGATATTTTTACCCTATTTCTTCAATTATGAAATGGCTAATAATGGGGGAGAGAGAAATAGCTAAGGCCCTTTTTTGGGAATAGTGGGGAGAGAGGGGAATAGCTAAGCCTAGCTAATGGCTATTCCCAACAGTAAAATGCAACCAAATAAAGGAGTAAGGGGGAAATGGCTTAGCTATTCTCCCGTGCCAAACCCAAAATCACCGTGAATCAATACAAGAAAAGAAAATGTTGCCCCAAACACAAAGAAGCAACAAGAACAAAATCTAAAAGTCAAAAGAGCCTTAACAGGTACCAAGAAAACATAATGGCATACTAACTCCTAACTAGGTAGTTGATCTTAGTTTGAGTGGAACATTCCACAACTTTAGTCGAGGTTAAAGCCGTGAAACCCGTACCAGGTTGCCATCTACGATTTATTATTAGCTTGTGATTCATATGCCATAATCCTGATTCCATAATCTATTCACAAGCGCCATTTGAAGGGAATAAAAAAAAAATGAACATTGACCTTCCAACAAGTTTAATCTAATCGTACCAGATTTCCCTCATATTAAGTATGCAGCTTTTAGCTTATGTTTTAATTGTTAGTTGGATTTGTTAAGACACCAAATTGAAAAATTTTTAAATAGACTTCAAAGTGTATTAATGTCATTGTCCTTAAGGTTTTATTCGCATCACTTATAGTGTGTAAAAAAGTTACCGACATATAAACTTTAAAGATATAATTGACAACGTTTTGCACTAACGAAATCAATTCATTGAGTATTCACCGGAGTACAACAAGATTATCAAATTTTTATAATATTTTTTTATAAGTAAATAATAAAGAAGAATTGGAGAATGTTTAAGAAAAGAAGGAAAAATATTATTGTTTTTTTATATATGTTCTGTTATCTAAAGGATAGACCTTTTTATAGGTTTAGATACTTATTCTTAACAACACAGTTTGTACTTGTCTATTTCAAATAAACATAACTCTTAGTTTTTCTCAATAAACGTGACTCTTCTTTATTTTCTTATTTTCAATAAATATAATTTTCAAATACGATTTTTTCAATAGAACATTTTAATGTTCCAACAAAGTTCTCCAAAAACTGCACCACCAAGCTAAAATTCGATGAATTGATAACCTCATCAGTAACAGCTTGTAGAGGCTTGACCACCTTCCTTCCCTCTGCTTCAATAAAGGGAAAGAAGTCGAGGCATGTACCTTTTTCAAGCCCTGACAAATTTTTCCAGTTTGCTTAAAACAACGCATTGGCAACATCATAATTTCTACAACAATTCCAATATCAAATATATAATCAATTCAAAGTATAAAACTACTAAATATTAAGAAATATGCTAATTAGACTTATTAAGTAGGCAGACTTAAGTATATGATTAAAATATCCAATAAATAATTTTTGAATTCATTTACATAGATATAAGTATAGATATAGGTAAATTTTTAGGTTTTTTAATTAGTTAATGGTTAATAAAAACAAGGATAAACCAAAAGCATACTTACATCAAAAGCCAATTTTTATTAACCTTTTATAATAAGTAAATTTTTTTCATTACATGCGAAATTGTATATTAAAATATAAGATGGATAAAGAAAAATAATTTCTTTCATGTTATAAATTTCAATGCTCTCTTTCAAGTTTTGAATTTGAGAATTTGAAAATATATAAAAATTTCAAATTTAAAACCGTTGAAAACTTGCGAATAAAATAAATGTAAATGATACAAAAATGAACTAAACAAAGAATAGTTGTTAATTATTTGAGATGCTAATGAAGAAAGAGTTAGTTGCTTCTAATGGTTAAGTCACGAAGAGATTTGTCTGTAAATCTCATTAGGTTATAGATGAAGGCTCCAGCTATAGTTCCGATGATTGGTCCAAATATGTACAACCAAAGTCCCTTGTAAACATGCTTAACAAGTGCTGGCCCGATACTCCTTGCAGGGTTCATTGAAGCGCCAGAAATTGGCCTGCATCACATTAATAATTTTCTTCAATTTAGTATAGCTAACTTCTATTAATGTTTTGAGAAAAAAAAAGTAGAAGTATAACAAATGAGGAAATGAAATTAACAAGCTCAAAGTGAAAGATTACCCAGCCACAAAGACATTCAACATAATAGTCATTCCAACAGCTATTCCTCCTAGTTCTCCCACCTGTCAAAATGGGAATAAAAACTGAGTGTCATGTTTGTATATATGGTCTACATTGTTAATAAATTCTATGACATTGCAAGCAATATCATACTGATAATAATTTGAGTAAATTTATGCTACTAGAAAATCAATTATTTGCCTTAATGTCTAAGGTATTAATAAGTTAGTCGTTGATTATGGTCTAATTATATCACACAGCAAATTTATGGAGAAAACCCCTCTCCGAAGGAAAAGCAAAAGCTCTTGGAATCTTTGTAAAAGGTTGATTTGTTTCGATCAATTTTGTGCATTAATAAGAAAATGTAAGTGAAATATATATGTAAAACTGAAAATTAATTACAAACCGCTCTATTATCAGTGGTGGCCCCAGAAATCACGAACATCAAGAGGAAGGAGATGATGATTTCTACAGAAAAAGATTGGGCATTAGAGCCAACTGGTACAGTTCCAAAATAAGCAGACGGAGTCACATCAAGCACCAAGGCTAATGTGGCACTCGCAAGAATTGATCCCATTAGCTGACCTGCAACGTACACTGGAACCTACAATTTCATGCAATGTAATAACAAATTATTCACCATTAATTCAACCAAATATGACTTTTTTTTATTACTGTTACTGCAAAGAACAAGTTAACACACCTTTTTCCTACTATCCATTTTAATATTTGACTAATGTAGACAATTGATACTTGTTATTTTTTAAGTATTTTAATCTAAACCCTATAAATACTAAAATAAAATTTTTAATTATTATTTGAACTCGAACTCGAATATTCTAAATATTACTGTATCTGTTAAATACTTGATTAAAATAATTTTAAAATTATTTTTATGTATATATTAATGAAAAAAAAATTAATAAATTAAAGATAATTCATAAAAATTAAAATTTAAAATCATATTTAGAACAATTAATGAATTTTAGTATGTATTACATTAATTATAAAGAATTTGAAAAAAAACATAATATATATTTGAATAGCAAGCATAATATATATAACTAAAATTTAATATTAAAGAGTATTATTTATAATCAAATTCAAGTAATAAGCATCCACAATTACCAAAACCTTACCCCGATTCCGTGACCGATAATAATTTTACAATTTGAACCAGATTATAGATACTCTAGGGAAAGGTTAGCTTTCTAAGATGACGAATGGATGGAAGGAGTGTGGTTAAGACAGGTGTTCCCAAGGATGTACTCCTTAGCTCTTAACAAGGAAGGGTCGATTAAGGATTTTGGGAAACGGATTGGGGAAAAATGGAGGTGGAAAATACAATTGAGGTGTGATCTTTTTGGGTGGGAAAAGAAGCAATAGGACCAATTAATGCAAGTTTTAGAGGAATACCTAGTGGCATCTAAATTAGAGGATAAGTTGATTTGGAATGGATACTTAATGGTGTTTACTCAGTTAGGTCATTCTGTAGAGTTGCAATAGGACAAACGGGTAGAGTGGAGGTGATGTGAAAGGCTGTGTGGATGGGGATGGCACCGATCAAGGTCGAATTGTTTTGCTGGAGAGGGCAGTGAAAGCGAAATTGATGAAAAGAGGACTATTGAGGTCAGAGTCGGCAATGTGTTTGCTATGTACTGAAAAAGTTGAATCGGTGGATCATCTGTTTTTGGAATGAAAGGAGAGTTGGAAGGTTTGGATGGGGTGGCATAAATGGTGGGGGATTCAAGGAGGAATGCAAGCAAAGGCTCCCTTTTTTTTTCCGAAATGGAATGATTTGGTTCAAGCAGGCAAGAGAAGATTATGGAGATTGGTCTTTTTTGCAATTAACTAGATTATTTGGCTGATAAGAAACGAGATGGTGTTCTAGGGGACATTGTGGGATGGGAATCAATGTTTCGATTTAACTACGACTAGAATTGCTTGGTGGGCTAAGGCTAAATGGTCAGAGAAGTATGAGAAGTTTGAAGATATTATAAGGAATCCCACCATGGTCACATTCCAAAAAAAGAGTCTGAAAATAAGAGGAAGTGTTAGTTAGAGAGCACCACCTCCAGGTGCACTTAAATTCAATGTCGATGGCATTGCAAGAGGATCCCCGGACCAGCAAGGATAGAAAGGGCACTGAGGGATCCTAATGGAGCAATCAAAGTCTTGTTCTCAAAAGTGGTAGGGGTTATGGATGCGAATACCATAGAGTTACTTGCTACGAAAGAGACGTTTATGATTGTCGCAGCCTCAAAATGGAAGGAGATGAACATGGTGGAAATCGAAAATGACTCCAGTAATGCAGTGACCTGGCTTGATAATCTTGATAAATCTCCTTGGATACTAAGGAAGATCATTTTAGGTATAGAAGAGTTGAAAAGGCAGATAGGAGCATGGGAGGTCAGAAAAGTACCTAGATCAGTTAATGAAATGGTTGATGATCTTGCTAAGGGGAGGGTGGAGAGGAGTGAGGATTTTTTATGGGTAGCTAATTAATTTTGACGCTTTTTTCTACTTTGGATTTGTGCACTGATTGTTTTTATGGTCCATTCTTTTGGTTTTTGTGATGGCTTTCCCTTTGTTTAATGTTTTGAATTTTTAAGACCATGTTTTGCTTTGAGAAAAGCCGAGAAGGTAAATGCGTAAAACTGAGATCATCTTTTCTAGTAAGTGCTCTTCTTGAGAGTCCAAAAGGAAACTAGGAAAAAAAAGAGAGAGAAATAAATAATAAGGAAAAAGAAAAAAGAAGAAGATAATAGAAAGGAGAGAAAAAGTCCTTTCTAAGAGAAAAAGAAGAGGAATTCTTAGAGTTGGATTCTAGGAAATTCAAAAACAGTTACAAGGACTATGGCATGTGTCTAATTGTTTTTTGCTAGTGGGAAGCCTTTATGTTCTGGTTGGGAGGAGTTCCTTCTTTGAGTTTCCTTTTACCTTTTTTATTGACTAATTTTTGTGTTATTAGGCTTATTTTGGCCTAGTTAATGGCTCTGCTCTTGAGTTTTTTGGTTATGTTCCTATCTTTAAGTGTCGACTGGGGGGGGGGGGGGGGGGTTGGGGCGTTTTTTGTAATGGTGGCCTTATAGGGGCAAGGGGTCTCTTTCCCTTATGAGTTGGTTTTTGTGTTTGTTTTACTTTGTTTTTCTTTTTTTCCTTTTGTCTCTATTTTCAAGCTGATAGATTGTTTGTTTCTAAAGGTTGCTTGTGGATTTTGTACTATAATTTGAGCACGAAAAAAAAATTTGAAAGGAAAATTTTGTACAGAAAAATAGATGACAAACTAAAAATGAATGAAAAAAGAAAGAAGAAATAAAAAGGAAAAGAAAAGAAATCTTTTTTTAAAATTTTTTGTGTATTTTGAAACAAAAGGACATTGGTCTCCCAATCTTCTTGGGAGGAAGGTCTGTTTTGGTCCTTTTGCTCTATTTGAGGATTTCTTTAGGGGCGGGAATTGATGGTGGATTGCTTTTTCTTGATTTAAGGTTGTGAAATCTCGATTTTTTTTGGCCTTTGGGGGTTTGGGGAAGGAAATTTTGTTTGGTATGGTCCTTAGGATCTTAAGGTTCAAGTTGTTTATGGGTGACTCTGTTTTTCCATGTTCTCATGTATGTGAGGGTCCTCAAGGATTGAGGAGGGAAGATTATGAAATTGAAGGTTCTTTAGGGATTGGATGATGGTTGGTGTTCTTTTTTTGATCTGGTTCGATATGCGATTCTTCTGATTTTGTAAGAGGGAAAGGAACGCTCTGAGGGAGGAAAGGGCTTGGTGTGGTAGGATCTGTTTGGATGGTTGTTGGCCTTGGGGTTTGATCTTTTTCGTTGGCATTGTTTATTGTTGTCATGGTTTTTTGGGAGGGTGTACAAATGATTGAGGGGGAGGGGGGTCTTTAAGGGGTCTGTTGGTGGTCGCTGGACTTAGGTTGAGGGAATGGCTCAAAGGCGGTATGGTCTGCTTTTCCATGCTCATTTCCTTCTTGGCTCGAGCTATGTTCTTCGGAATTTTCGACTGTTTCTCGTGTTTTGGCTGGAGATCTTCAACGATGGTTTTTTTGCTTTAGTGATTGCTTTGAAGGCTCTCTTTGCCCTGCGGGTTCCTTTCTGTTGGTTTTGGTTGATCTTTTTCTTCTTGTTCAGTAGTGAGCATCTCTTCTTGGTAGCTTCGATTCTTTGGGCTTTCTCCTCTTTTCCCGTTTTAGGTTTCAGGAAGATCTTAGGTTTTAATGTCCTTTGACGGATCTTTTGCATTGATCTATGTTGACAGTGGCCAATGGGGAAGCTAGCTTATTTTTCGCAATTGTGCAAAGCTCTTTCCCACGTCAAACTCTTTATGCTATCAAAATCTTTTGCAAAAGAGGCTTGTCATGGCATAAGCGGGGTGATGGCGGAATAAAAACCACTTTTCAATAGCAAAAAAAGAAAAAAAAAACAGATTATATATACTTTAATCTTACTTAGTCGAATAATATAGGATACTCGGTTACAATATAATCATTGACATTCTTATCTTTATCAAGATAATAAGAAAAAAAATGAATTGTAGCCTAATCTAAAAAGATTTGTCAAAAGAGATGGCAAAGTAGGGTCTACTTAACTCCATAAATTAAGAAAAATATGTTTTTAGAATCAACTTTGTCTTGGTGAAATTGATGAATCGGACTCAACAAGTGTTTGGGTTTTAGAGTACCGAGATGACTTATCCCTGAAAATTTATCCATGCAAAGTCGTATTAAAAATTAAAAAAAAAAAAGTAATTTACCTGCTTAAATGGGATTCTACGAAAAATTGCAAAGGTGATGGTAACAGCTGGATTGAAATGAGCCCCAGAAATATGGCCAACTGAATAGATCATGACCATCACGATTAGACCCCATGTTACACAAACGCCTGGAAATGTGACTGATCCGTAGATTTTGTTCACAGCCACAGAACCGCAACCGGCAAATATTATGAAGTAAGTGCCAATAAGCTCAGCAATCAACTGAAAGAAACAACCGGCGAAAGATATCAATTCAGTAATATTTATGCAACAAAATTAAATAAAACTATAAATGTCGAATTTGCTCATGACTGACCTTTTGCACTGTGGTTACTACAGAAGTTGAAGAACAAAGAATGGATAATTGATCAGTTTCAGATTTATTTGAAGTGGGATGACCTTGTTCCATCTTTGATATTTCTTCTTCTTCAATGTTGTCAGTCTTTGTAGCCATAGTTAAGCAATGAAAGAAAAAATAGCAGGTAGTTTTGGGAGAAGCGATAGCGTGGATAATTAGGGTTTGAAAGGGTCTAAAATGGTTTTAAATTAAGATAATGACAAAGTGGATTTGGTTAGGATATATTTGAGATAGAGATTTTTTTTCTTTAAAAGGAGGATGTTTGATCGCTTTGAACGAGAGTGCGCAAATTAAGCTCGAAATTATTTGTTGTGTACTCAAGTTTGGTTCAAAAATAATAATAAATTAAGGTATTTGGAGTAGAATGATCAATTTGGTTCGACCTAAAGTTGGAACCAATATAAGATTGTAACTTAACTAAATTTTATAGCTTTATGTAAAGAAAATTATCACTATATATATATATATATATATATATATATCTATATATATTGCATTAGGAAATAATTAACAATGGAAAAGTTGATCAGGCTAGTGATTGGCTTAAGTTTACCAATAAAATATTTAAAGTTAAAATATTCGAACCAGTCAAACTTGAACTTAGTTAAACAGTAAAGAAATCAAATTCAAGATATTCAAATTACTCAAACTTTTAATTGGTTGATCGGTGACAAAGTTGAGTTATTCCACTAGTTATTAGTTAAAATTTAACTTATTTACACACACCATCATAATTGGAGGTAGTTATAAAAGTTCAAATTTTGATTTCAACTCACCAAATAAAAGGGGATTTAGATCATCAATATCAAATTTAAATATGAGCATAGTTAAAGCTAAATAACATTACAGTTTGAAATAAAATACATAATAAATAAAAGATAATTTTTTTAACATACAAATCTTGAATTTTTATGTCAATTTTTTTAGAAAAAATAAACATTAAGATCTAATTTAAAAAATATTCATATCAAACTTTTTATATTAAATACATATATATATATATTAATTGAATTAAATTCTCAAGTGTATTACATCAAGTCTTTGGAATCTAGCAAGCTATAGATAGTGCATTTTGAATATATGAGTGCAACCTTGAGAATCATTTCTCGTGTGTTTTTTATTGAATGTTCTTGTCAAGATGAATTCATGAGTTGGCAATATATAGGAACATAAAGAAGCTATCAATATTCCCAAAAAACAAAAAAAGAAATAAAATATTTAGACAGTATCATGATATCTTCTTGTTGATATGGAACGACATACACTTTTTAACTTTACAATTTAGCTAGATGCCATTGATAAAGGGCAAATTAAAACCCAAACTCCAAATACGTCAATAACCGATGATGGGAAATAGGTAGCCACATTAGATGTTCGATACTTGAGGCAATGGCTTGCTATAAATGTGAAGTACATAGCAATGTAGTCCACGGTCAATAGGCCTTCTTGGCCCATGGCCTAGTTAAGCAACGTACCTTCACTATGTTCTAGTCCAGCGGTTAAGCCACGAATTAAGGAAAGTAGTTGTAAAACTTAATCATCAGGTTAAAAAAAATTTCTTTTCCTCTCCATTTCCATCCTTCTTTTCCCCTCCCCATTTCCATCCTTCTTACCGGCTAAAGGATCAAATAGGAGAGTCTATTTCATAAATTTTGTGTATATTATGTGGAAAACACTAAAGTGTCTAACTACTTCCAAAAAATTTAAAGAAAAAAAGAACCCATGAATTTACTATTTACTCTTACTGGATATAAAGAATTAAAGATGCCCTCATAAATTTTGTGTATATTATGTGGAAAACACTAAAGTGTCTAACTACTTCCAAAAAATTTAAAGAAAAAAAGAACCCATGAATTTACTATTTACTCTTACTGGATATAAAGAATTAAAGATGCCCATAAGCTCTTCCAAAAAAAAAAAAAGATGCCCGTAAATGGAGTGAGTTAAGCCTATCAAGCTTCGTTTAAAAAACCAACTCCGAGCTGGGCTTGACACATTTATTTTAACTATTTTTTTATTACTTAAATAATAAAAATATTACTTTTCATATTAATATTTTAATATTTTAAAATTGAAATCAAATGAGAATATATTATTTATTAATATAATAATCTAATCTAATCAAACCTGGATGCTGGGGCCTTGAACACCTATTGGATGTCATTTGTGAACAATCAAATTATTTGACTTGTTGCATGAAATAGTATATCATGTCATATTTATTTATATTTATATATATATACACACACATAAGTGAGGGGCATGCTAGTAAACGTGCCTTCTAGCACATTTTGTGACGAGGAGAGGAGTCTTATATTGGATAACTAATGAAAAAGGTAAGCATTAGGTTTTTGAGAAAGAGCTCATATATTGCAAGTTATGTTCGTTGAAAGTAAATGGGTGATTTAGGAAGGTCCGATCGCCAAGGTTAGACACCTTCACTCTGTCACGACCCGAAACTCTCATAGAGCCCGTGACAACCGTCGCAACGTCTCGATAGGCACTCATTACCCCGAATGCCGATCGAAACCCCGCAAGGCTTAGCATAAGCTTCCGCATCTCCCCAGTGAGTGACAGTTATTAAATCTCACATTTCAAAAAAATCATAAGTCATTTCCAAATCAAAATAATAAAATATTACTTTCTGGCTCACAGGGGCATTTTCGTCATTTTTCTTCGAAAATACCGAAACTCGCCAAAAACATGGTGTAAAAGCTAAATATATTCATACATACTTTAAATCAAATAACTGAAGAATAAAATTACTTTTACGATGACACGTGGGCTCCCAACTGACTAAGAAGATGTAGGGCTATGAACCCTTACTTTTTATTATGCAACTCCGAGATTAATTCTCGTCTTAATCAACTATCAACAAATTATCCTGAGCCTGAAAAATGGATAGGAAGAGGGGTGAGATTATGATTACATAATCCCAATGAGTAGACAGACATCATCAAAATAATCTAAAGCCGAGTAATAGGAGACAATTAAAATAATTCATCCCAACCCATATAAATAATTGGATTTCATTCAATTACTCAACATGGCTTATGCACTTTTCAAAAACTTGGCCCTTGCCAAAAATCCATTCTCGG